>NC_081354.1:46060758-46224408 GCF_030684315.1 Stegostoma tigrinum | reverse complement strand
TGTCTGCTAGTCCTGGCAACATCCTCGTAAATCTTCTTTGCATACTTTCCAGTTTATCCATGCCTTTTCCATAACAGGATGACTAGACTGTATGCAGTACTCCAAGTGCAGCCTCGCCAATGACTTGTATAACTGTAACATAACATCCCAACTCCCGTAGTCATTGCTTTGAGTGATGAAGGCCAGCATGCTAAATGCTTCCAACACGTTGCACGCCTGCGCTCCCTGTCTCTCTTAGAGCGCACCTGTCCTCTCTCTTTCTTTCTTTCTGTCTGTCTCTCTCTCTGTCTTTGTCTCTTTCTCTCGCAGCATGCTTATGCTCTCTGTTACCCCACTCCCTGTCGCGCCACAGCTCCTTGTCTCACTTTCTGTCACTCATGTCTGTGCTCCTTTGCCCCCATGCTCCTATGCTCCCTGTCCTCCGCTCTCTGTCGTGCCTGTGCTCCCCATCTCCCTGTCACCCCCACCCACCTCCTGCCCCTGCCCCCGCCATCTCGGCATGAGAGAGGTACGGTCCCTGGAAGGGTAGGAGGTTTCAGTTGTGATTAGCAGCATGTTGGTGCCGGCTCGGAGGGCCAAAGGACTTTTCCTGTGCCTTAATTTTGTTTGTTCTTTCTTCTTTGTTCCTAATTAACAATAGCAGTGAACTATGAAATGCTCTCTGATGTCCAGTGTTTGTGAAAAGTGCTGTGTAAATGCAAGAATTCTTTCACTGACCTGTTGTACCCGAAGTCCTTCCCATTTGGTTTTACCATTCAAATCTTTTGTGAATTAATAAATAACGGGGTAATGCTGTAACTGGTCTAAAACTTCAACTTGAAATCGTTTATATCATGAGGTTACTGGGCGTGGTAGATGGTGAGCTGGATGGAGTTTTGTCTTGTTTCTTGTAGAAGTTATTATTTTTAAATCTACTGGCTGCAACCTTTTGACTGTAGGCATAAGTTTTTTGTTCTGATTCCACTGAAGGAGACTGTCACTAATGATGCAGTGTTCCTTCTTTTAGGAAACCTGAGGTTACAATTTAGTTAATCACCCATCTCAAAATCTATCTCTGCAATAAAACAGAAGATTTGATATTAAAACTTCTGAAGTCCAATGTGCCCATTTGAAATGGAGTCTACGCTGAATTTTATGTTTAACACAAAGGAGGAAACCTCAACATGTTTGTCTGAGTTGGATTCTAAAAGTCAGAAGGATAAGAGTGCGTGCTAATTCCTTGCATTACTCACTTACAGACTTCAACTTCAATCTTTGTCTTGTTTACCGATTTTCTGCAGCTGTACAATTCCTCAGTTTCTTTTTCTAGCAAAGTTCACTTAATGCCACTCTAACCCTTTGTCTCGGACGTAGACTTGCTGTATGTCCATGTAATTCTAATTATTTAATTTAAAACCATAAGAGTAAATAAAACCAGAAATATTTTTGATTAAAGACAGCACTGTGAAATATGCTAATCTACTATGAAGATGCTTTGAAGCTCGCGATACACGCTCCTCCTTAATTGATGACAAAGCATGCTGGCAATTTTTATTAATGGATTACCAATGAGAATCTAAAGAGGAAATTTCAAAGCTGAGTTACAAAAATACATAGCAGATTATTTTTTAACACCTCATACGTAACTAGATGGTCACTTGGTTTTTACAGTTCATTCCCTAATGTTGATTTCCTGCTTAATAAAAACTATTAGCTTGTATTTCTCACAGAATTGTTTCCATAGTGGCCATTATTTCATTCTCTTAACCTGTGAGCTTCAATTTGAAAAGCCCAGTATCCCATGACAGCTCATTTGGAACGATCAATCCAGATGCTGTCAGTGGGTAAGGACACCCTGATTCATGGTAGGTGATGATAAAGAAGTTAATTAGATTCTCATACTTTTCTTGAACTGGGGGTGGGGGCGTCTTGTGGCACAGCAGTCATGCCCCTACTCCTGGACTGAGAGACTCATCTGCTCCAGACGAGTGTGATAACATCTCTGAAAAGGTTGATTAGGAAAATAGGTTAATAAAAATAAGAAATATGGCTAATTGGATGATATTGGTAGATCCAGAATTTTGGAATAATTTTCCTATGGCAATACTATAACCACTACAAGCAGTGTGCGAAAGTATCTTTTTTAAAATGAAATCTTCTGTGGTCTCAGTATTAATATTTTCCTGGTCACTTGCTTATAATTTTGCTGTTGTCTTATGATTTAAAAATCACTAATTTATAGCGCAATTATACATGTCATTTTAAAATCTTTTAACAGGGGCAAAACTGCCAATGAGCGTGATGAGACTGGATCCAAGGCCCAAACATGTGATAAAGCCCTAAGGGTAATCTGTAAATAATGTATTATTGAAAATGTTGACATCTTACCTGAAACATGTGCACCATTACATAGTGAACCCTGAACACAGAAACTTCTGACTCAGTGAAGTGAAGGTACCTGAGCCAGCGTGATAGTTGTATACACACTGGACAGTTTTAACTTGGGTAAATGCTTTTAGTTTTAAATCCGAAATCTGGAACATAGAACAGTACAGCCTTCGGCCCACGATGTTGCGTTGAACTTTTACCCGACGCCTAAGGTCTATTTAACCTCCACCGCTGCCTTATACTATTAGCCGTATGCCTAATAGCCGCTTAAATGCCACTAATGAAGCTGACTCCACTACCCTCTCCAGCAATACATTCCACGCTCTGACCACTCTGAGTAAAGAACCTACCTCTGACGTCTCCCTGATATCTACCTCCTTTCACTTTAAAACTATGCCTCCTAAGATGCTGCTTGGCCTGCTGTGTTCATCCAACTCCACACTTTGTTATCTGAAAAATACTTGTGTTACAAAATTGGCAACAGACAAGTTGGTTTTGTTAAGGTTCTTAATGTATGAAATATCTGTTTGAAACAGGAAAGGAGATTATGACTTTATTTGTAATAAACACAATGTAGCCAATTAATAGTAAAATGTATTCCACTAATTTAAACTTTAATTTTAACTTTGAGGGCTACTCTTTTGGCGTGTCCAGAGACCTCAACAAATTGAGACATAAAGATCTAATCTTCCTTTAATAGACATATGATTAGCACCAAATTATTTTTGGCTGAGACTGAGTACCGCCTGCTGCTTTCTTTTTGCCCTTGTAGGAAGGCATATTGTTATTGGATGTCTGCTTCCACCTTTGCTACTATCTTAACAGGCCTAGCTAACTTGGTCCACATCACATTTGTGATTAGAGTTCTAATTATAGCTTGTGTCCGGAAAACGTTGAGGATCTGTAATGTCATGTGTCACAAAGTAACAGAAAATAAATTTGTATTTGAGATTTCACCAGAAGATAGAAGAATTTTAGCATTGTGACACACAAGAAGCAGAGGAATCCTGGAGTGACTTCCATGTGCTATGAAGATTCACACTGTACATCTCTGGTCATTGATAAGTTTTCCCAGGAAGTCAAGATGATTGACAGGCTTAGCTTGTAGTCAGGTAGGAAATGCTGTTGAGGAGGTCAAAGGACCAGTTAGGTCTGACCAAGTAATGTAATCTAGTGACACTCTCTGGCAACTAATAGAGGGACAGGTACTTTAATAATTTAGCAATGGGAGGAAGTACTCCTTTCTGGCCTGCAAGAAGCCCTTAGCTTTTTTTCCTGAGGCCATCCTTTCCTCCCTACAACTGTCAGCTTTACTAAGGCCTCAGAAATCATGACCAGTGACACTTTAACATGCAAAGCAAGTCGTATCGAGGTTGCTAGCCTCATTAATAGGTTTCAAATACCTGACTGGGAGCAGGTTGACAGGCCTGATTCTGACCGAATCCTGGCAATTGGTGGATAGCACTCATTTGCTGATGCCCTTTTCCCTTCTTGCTCATCTCCTCCCACCATGTTAAAAATCATTCTGGCAGGAACATAATCTCAACAGTCTTACAAAAAGGTGCTGCAGAGCAAATCCTAACGACCCTGATCAGAAAGGGAGAAGTAGTTTTGAAGTCAATGTGTCATTTCTTTGGGCATTTCAGAATGAACAGTCAAAAGCATGATGGTGGAATTTCTTGAATTAGAAGCCGCCAAAGCAAAAGTGTTGAAGAGGTTAGCATAGGTGAATTTAAAAGGAAGGTTGTTAATTGCATGTGGGGGAAGAAAGTGTAGAAGATGCTAATAGGGTGGGAAGAGGTTGCAGTGGTCTCTTAACATTGACATGGATTAGTTGGGTGCTGTGGCCTTTTTTTGTGCTGTAAATCAATGTAAGACAAAACTAATGAGTAACCTTTGAAAGGTTGATTGTTACCCACATTTTTAACCAAATGGTAGAAAGTAAACAGATAATGGATGAGATTCAACTCTAGTGCTGAGGTAAGACAAATGATGATCAGCTGTTGTGTGCAGCATTTGATGTTTTATCATGTTGTTTGCAATGGAACTAAATACTGGCTGTTGCAGATAACAGACAGCTGATTTTAATAATGTCAATTTTGTGTCATGGCCCACAATAAAATTCTATTCCTACCAGTTTTAATGTGCAGACAGACCATTAAAACATTGCAGATGTGTGTTTATTATTTCTTGCTCTCAGAAACACCAAATGAAAAGTGAAAGTTCGACTCATGTGACCCTTCCAAGAAAGGTCCTCCAAGCATTCAACCCAAATGTTTATAGAAATATTGAATATGAAGTTTGGCAGAAAATCGAACAAGGTGAGTGGCTTACATAATATTCAACTTTTTGATTCTGAGCTGGCTAGTTCATTGCTATCTTATATTTACTATTTTATATTTAAACTGTACCTTGCAGCACAGCAGAAGAAAGATTATTCTATTGCTGCTGGAATGCAGTACGCTGTTGGAGACAAATGTAAGGTAAGCAGTACTGTATTTTTCTTCATGTTTTAATTTTTACTCAAGAATAATGGTGAAATTGTTTAAGACTGTATCTCCTGCCCTATCACTAGATTAGAAAACCTGTGTGACTGGTGTTATCATTGTGTGCCTGGAAGTGGCACCCACTTCACCACTGGGTTGTGTTGTGTTGTGTTGCTGCTGATAGCATCAATGTGTGCCCGCTCTCCAGTCCCTCATTTTGCTTATTACTGTCCCACCTGTTACCCTACTAGCCTGCTCCTGATCTCTTACTGCCTTTCTCCGGCTCATCAACCTGTTTCATAGGGTCATTGTCAGAGTGGTCTATAGCACAGAAAAATACCTTTCAGCCTATCAAGTCTGTGCTGGTCTAACTATTCTAGTGCCATTTTTCGACACATGGCCTGTAGCCTTGCATACCTTGGCATCACAAGTGTACCTCTAAGTACTTACGAAATGTAATGAGAATTTCTGTCGCCTCCACCCTTACAGACAGTCTTTGGCTTGTGGGGAATGTTGATGGAACAGGATTGGGGATGCTAGCAAATTTTGCAAACTCAGGATTTTTATTTGGCACTTAGGAGTCCAATATTCTGTGAAAACTGCAATCCCTAACCTTGTTATTAGGCTAACACAGTGCTTTCACAAAACATCGAAGACTGTACATTGGAAAAACATTTAAGAAAAACAAGTTTATTTGGTGTTCCATTTGTTAAAATGTCTTCACCTTGCTCAGTATTTTGAATGGGCATATTCCTTGATGCAGCCAGCTACTTTGAGGTTTGGTGGCAATGGGGCCATGGGCATCGCAACATGATATGCAGTAAGTGCGCCCCCTCCACTTATGATGTAGCACGTACGACTGTTCTTTAGTGTGTGTGATATTTGTTGTTTTCTCTTGATATTTTAAACTCTCTACATCAGCATCTGATGTATGTATATCTGTGGATCGACCTTTGCCATTTTCTTCACTTCTAGTGTGATGATACCATGATCAAACATATTTTCCTACCCTTTCAGTATTTTGAAGGGACTGTTCCTTCTGTAATACTTTGTTCCAATTTCAGTCATCTCAGCATGTGCTGCCCTTCCAAACATTGCAGACTTTGCAAAGTTCTCATATACATTGACATGAAAATTGACTTTAATGTTATCTCTTTACATGGTTGCTGCCAGACCTGCTGAGTAGTTACCTCATTATCTCTTTTTATTTCAAGTTTCCAGTATTTGCAGGTTGTTTTGTCAAAGTTCTCTCGCTTTCCTATTTCCTCCCCTGCTCCTTTACCTTTCTGGCGCCTTTTTCTTCTTTTCCTTTCTCATGCTCACTCGCCCTGTCTTGCGTTCTGTCTCTCTGTCTGGCTTTGCACGTGTGCTCTCTTGCGTAACGTGCACGCGAGCGCATGCAAGAGAGGGCCAGAGACAGAGAGAAAACACCCGTGTGTGAGAGAGAGAGATCGCACGCAAATAAGAGCAAGGGAGTGAGTGTGCCCGAGAGAGAGGGTGAGCGAGGGTGCATGAGGGAACGCATGCAAGAGAGAGAGAGAGTGCAGGAGACTGAGAGCATGGGAGAGAGGGAGAATGTGTGTCCAAGAGAGCGCACGAGACTGAGACAGATGAAAGGGCAGCATGTGAGCAAGGGAGAGAGTGCACGAGAGGGATTGGGCGAGACTGAGACAGCGCATGAGAGAGAGAGATGGGGCGAGACGGAGACAGATGGAAGGGCAGCGCGCGAAAGCATGACAGAGAATGTCGTGCCTCACAAACCTTATTGCGTTCTTTGAGAAGGTGACCAAACAGGTAGATGAGAGTAAACCGGTTGATGTGGTGTATATGGATTTCAGCAAGGCGTTCGATTAGGTTCCCCACAATAGGCTATTGTACAAAATGCGGAGGAATGGAATTGTGGGAGATATAGCAGTTTGGATCGGAAATTGGCTTGCTGAAAGAAGACAGAGGATGGTAGTTGATGGGAAATGTTCATCCTGGAGACCAGTTATTAGTGGTGTACCGCAAGGGTCAGTGTTGGGTCCACTGCTGTTTGTCATTTTTATAAATGACCTGGATGAGGGCGTAGAAGGATGGGTTCGTAAATTTGCAGACGACATTAAGGTCGGTGGAGTTGTGGATAGTGACGAAGGATGCTGTAGGTTGCAGAGAGACATAGAGAAGCTGCAGAGCTGGGCTGAGAGGTGGCAAATGGAGTTTAATGCAGACAAGTGTGAGGTGATGCACTTTGGTAGGAGTAACTGGAAGGCAAAGTACAGGGCTAATGGTAAGATTCTTAGTAGTGTAGATGAGCAGAGAGATCTCGGTGTCCATGTACACAGATCCTTGAAAGTTGCCACCCAGGTTGACAGGGCTGTTAAGAAGGCATACAGTGTTTTAGCTTTTATTAATAGAGGGATCGAGTTCCGGAACCAAGAGGTTATGCTACAGCTGTACAAAACTCTGGTGCAGCAGCACTTGGAGTATTGCGTACAGTTCTGGTCACCGCATTATAAGAAGAATGTGGAAGCTTTGGAAAGGGTGCAGAGGAGATTTACTAGGATGTTGCCTGGTATGGAGGGAAGGTCTTACGAGGAAAGGCTGAGGGACTTGAGGCTGTTTTCATTAGAGGGAAGAAGGTTGAGAGGTGACCTAATTGAAACATAAAATAATCAGAGGATTAGATAGGGTGGATAGGGAGAGCCTTTTTCCTAGAATGGTGACAGTGAGCACGAGGGGGCATAGCTTTAAATTGAGGAGTGAAAGATATAGGACAGATGTCAGAGGTAGTTTCTTTACTCAGAGAGTAGTAAGGGAATGGAACGCTTTGCCTGCAACGGTAGTAGATTTGCCAACTTTAGGTACATTTAAGTCGTCATTGTATAAGCATATGGACGTACATGGAATAGTGTAGGTTAGATGGGCTTGAGATCGGTATGACAGGTCGGCACAACATCGAAGGCCGAAGGGCCTGTACTGTGCTGTTACGTTCTATGTTCTATGTTCTATTCTTCCAACCAAACTGGATATATCCATCAGCCAGATTTTGGCCCACATAATTAATGCATTTGTAAATTTCTTTATTGCAACTTATTTTCCCAAATTTTTTCAGTGGCATCTGCAAATTTGGGTACAGTGCATTCTATCCCTGCATCAGAGTTATTAGTTTAACTGCAAGTTATTATTGTTAAGTGAAGACAATTTGTAAATAGTTATAAACGTAATTCTTAAATCCATACGCATTTAAAACTTGATGTAAACAGAATTATTTTTCTTTAAGTGTATTTTGAACAAAGATAAACAGGTACTCCATAGGACAAAAGACAATCTCAGCAGTATGAGAAATGGCATTGCTGGCTGGACCAGTATTTATTGCCTGCCTCTAGATGCCCAGGGGAAGATGGTGGTGAGCTGGCTTCTTGAATCACTATAGTCCATGTGCTGGAGATAGACCCACAATGTCAATAGGGAGGGAATTCCAGGAATTTGACCCAGTGACACTGAAGAACAGCGACATATTTTCCGGTCAAGATAGTGAAAGGCTTGGAGGAGAACTTGCAGGTGAATATTGTTCCCTTGTATCTATTGCCCTTGTCCTTCTAGACAGAATTGATTGTGGGCTTGGAAGGTACTAAGGACCTTTGGCAAATTTCTACCATCCATCTTGTACAATAGATAGCCTACACTGCTGCTATGGAGCATCAGTGAAGTGACGTGGTGCCAATGAAATGGGTTGCTTTGTCCTGGATGGCATCAAGCTTCTTGAACGTTGTTGAAATTGCACTCATCCAGGGAAGTGGGGATTTTCCATCACACTTCTGGGCTTCTGCCCTGTAGATGGTAGGCAGGATTTGGAGAGTCGGGAGGCATTTTACTTATTGCAGTTTTCATCATCTCTGACCAATTTTTGTAGTCACTGTATTTATATGTTAAGCCTAGTTCAGTTTCTGGTCAATGGTAACTCCCAGGATATTGAAAATGGGAAAATTCATAATAACAATGAATGTCTAGGGGAACAGATTAGACTGTTTCTTATCAGAGATGATCACGGCCTAACATTTGTGGGGCGTGAATATTACTTGTCACATTTCAGCCCAAGCCTAGATACTGTCCAGGTCTTGTTACGTGTGGACAATGGCTGCTTCATGATCTGAGAAGTTGTGATTGGTACTGATCATGATACAATCATTGGTGAATATCCCCACTTCTGTCCTTGTGATGGAGAGTGGGTGATTGGATGAAGCAGCCGAGGATAGCTCGGGATCTGACACTACCCTACGGAATGGAAGGCTCTTGTAGCCCCGTAGTAGTATCTCTATCTCTGAACCAGAACACCTGGATTTCAACTCCCACCTGTTCTAAAGGTGTGTCATAACACATCAGAACAGGGCCTGTACTGTACTGTAATGTTCTATGTTCTAGAAAGAGAGGGTGAGCGGGGGGAGAGAGAGAGACACCACGTGCACGCACGAGAGTGAGATCGCGTGAGACAGAGACAGATGGAAGGGCAACGCGCGAGAGAGCATGAGAGCATGAGCATGAGTGTGTGTGTGTGTGTGTGTGTGTGTGTGTGTGTGTGTGTGTGCGCGCGCGCGCGCGCCATAGAGCACACTTGAGAGAGGGACAAAGCACGTGGACAGTGAAACAGGGAGAGCGCACAAGAGTGAGATCGCGCGAGACTGAGACAGATTGAAGGTCGGGGGTGGGGGGGGAGAGGGGAGGGGGGTGGGGGGTGAGAGGGGGGAGGGGGGTGAGAGAGAGCGCGTGCGCACGAGGAAGCGGGGGCGGGTGGAGATGGAGAGAGCCCGTGCGTCCGAGAGAGCGGGGTGGAGAGAGAGAGAGCGCATGCGTGCGAGGGAGCGGGTGGAGGAGAGAGAGAGATGGGGAGTCGGGGGGGCGGAGAGAGATAGCCCGCACGAGGGAGCTGAGGGGAGGAGGGAGCGTGGGAGGGGTTAGAGAGAGAGAGTGAGAGAGAGCGCGCACGTGAGTGAGTGGGGGGAGAGAGAGAGAGAGAGAGAGCACATGAGGGACCTGGGGGAAGGAGAGAGAGCGCGGGGTTAGAGAGAGAGAGTGTGCGTGCGTGCATGCGAGGGAGCTGAGGGGAGGAGAGAGCGTCCCCGAAGGAGCGTGGGAGGGGTTAGAGAGAGAGAGTGAGAGAGCGCGCGCACGCGAGTGTTTGGAGGGGGCAAGAGAGAGAGAGAGCGCGAGCGCACGAGGGACCTGGGGGAAGGAGAGAGCGCACATGCACACGAGGGAGCTTGGGGGGAGGAGAGAGAGAGCGCGTGAGGGCGCGGCAGGCTAGGAGAGAGAGAGTGAGAGCGGGGGGGAGGAGAGAGAGAGTGCGCGTGCGTGCGCAAGGGAGCTGGGGGAGGGAGAGTGAGAGCACGCGTGAGGGAGGAGAGAGAGCACGCACACGAGGGAGCGGCAGGCTAGGAGAGAGATAGTGCGCGTGCGTGCGCAAGGGAGCTGTGGGAGGGAGCGTGAGAGCACACGCGAGGCAGCGGGGTGGGGGGGCGGGTGGGCGGGTGGAGAGCCGGGGAGACCGCGTGCGTGAGCCGGGGAAAGAGAGCGGGCAAGAGATCGCGCGGATGGGAGAGCATGCAAGAGAAAGAGAGGGAGAAAGCATGCGCGAGAGAGAGAGGGCGCGCAAGAGGGAGAGGGAAAGACCATGGGAGAAAGAGAGTGCAGGAGAGGGAGAGAGCGCATGCAAGAGAGAGAGGGAGAGAGCGCGCGAGAAAGAGTGAGAAAGGATGAACAAGAGAGATAGACACATTGCGCACGAGGGAGAGGGCACACAAGACAGAGCCCACTGTCTCTCATGTGGGAGAGAAGGAGAATGCGCGATAGAGACAGCACACGCGAGAGAGAGAGAGAGAGAGGATGAGTCAGAGATAGAGAGGGAGGATGCGAGAGAGGGGGCGGGCGTCACAGAGAGAGGGAGGATGAGAGTGCATGCGATGTAGAGAGAGTGAGAGAGAGCTCGTGGGGAGGGGGGAGGGAGAACACGAGAGAGAACGTGCAAGAGAAAAAGTGCATGAGAGCTAAAAAGTGTGCGAGACACAGAAAGAGAGCACACGAGAGCGTGTTCACGAGCAAGGACGTGCGTGAGAGTGAGGGTGAGAAAGCGCACGCGGGATCTCTTTGTTTCTCGCACGCGCGTGCTCTTTTTCTCTGTCTCTCATCTGCGCGCTTTCTCTGTCATGTGCTTTCTCTAGCTCTTTTGCGCATGTGCTTGCTCACTTTCTCTCTCAGACGCGCGTGTGCGCTTTGTCTCACGTGAGCGCGCTTTCTCCCTCTCACGCGTGCAAGCGCTTTCTCTCCTCTAGCACGCACTTCCTCTTTTGCGTGTGCGCGTGTTGCCTCGCTCACCGGTGTGCACACACTTTCTCTCTCGTGCGTGCTTTCTTGCTCTCACACGTGTGAGCCTTCTCTCCCGTCACAGTTTCATGTGTGAGCGCTTCCTTTCTCTGTCTTTCGCGCACGTGGACTTTCTCTCTCTCACGTGCTTTTCTGTCTTGTGTGTGCGTGCTGTCTCTCCCTCTCACAGTTTCTCTCCTTTTCTCGTTTGTGTGCATGTGCTTTCTCTCCCTCTCTCTCGCATGTACACACTTTCTCTTTCCCCCTCGCACCCGCTTTCCCTCTGTCTCGCGTGCGTTTTCTCTCGCTCTCACTTCCGCGCGCACGCTTTCTCTCGCTCCCGCATTCTCTCATGTGTGTGCGCGGTTTTTTTCTCGCATGCACGTGTTCTCTCTCACTCTCGCATGTGCATGCTTTCTGGCTCGCTCTTGCGTGCGCACTTTCTCACTCGCACCTGCGCTTTTTCTCCCTCTCACTCTTTCTTGCGTGCGCATTTTCTTTCTTTTTTGTGTGTACACAGGCTTTCTCTTTCATGCTTGTGTGTGATTTCTCTCTCTCTCACGCGCTCTCACCTTCTCTCTCTCTCTCTTTCGCACCTGCTTTCTGGTGCTTTCTCTCTCAGAAAAAAATGTCTTTCTGCAATGATTTAGAAAGTCGAAGAGTTAAAGTGAATATTGGTCCTTCAGATTGTGTTTGATGCCTTAACATTGGAAGATGTGAAGAAAGAAGATGAGTTGAGCCAATATTTATGTAGGTCTCTTCAGATACTGAGGCAGTCCATGTTCAAATGCAACAAGATTTGCATAATATCCAGGCTTGGGTTGATATGTGGCAAGTAACTTTTGTGTCACACCAATGTCAAGAATGACCACCTCCAATGAGAGACAATCTAACCACCACTCCTTGACACTCAATGATGTTACCATCACTGAAACTTCTATCAACATCGATGCCATTGATCAGAAACTCAGCTGGGCATGCCATGTAGATACAGTGGCTATAAGATTAAGGCCAGAGACTAGGAATACTGTGGCGAGTAACTCACCTCCTGAGTTGCCCAAGTCTCTTCACTATGTATAAGTCACAAGTCAGGAGTGTGGTGGAGTACTCCCCAGTTGCCTGGATGGGTGCAGGTCCAACAACACTCCAGAAGCTTAACACTATCCAGGACAAAGCAGATGAGTTGATTGGCACCACATCCACTAGCATCCACTCCTTCGCCAGTGCTTAGTAGCTGCAGTCAGTGCTATTTACACTGCAGAAATTCACCAAAACTTCTTCAATATAACCTTCCAAGCCCATGACCTCTTCCATCTGGAAGGGCAAGGGCAGCAGATACACTGAAACATCACCACCTGCAAATTCCTGTCCAAGCCACACACTGCCCTGACTTTGGAAATATATTGTCATTCCTTCACTGCCAATATCACTAGGTCAAAATTCTGGAATTCCTTTGCTAAAGGCATTATGGCTCTATCTACAGTATGTGGACTGCAGCAGTTCAATTAGGCACAGGCAATAAATGCTGACCAGCCAGCAGCACCCATTTGGGTCCATTTTCCATGAATGAATTTTAAAAAATACAACTCAGAAATATCTGAAGTCACACAACACCGGGTTATGGTTCAACAGGTTTATTTGAAATTACAGGCCTTTGAAGCGCTTCTGTTTCGTCAGGTGAAGTGGAGTGTGGTGCATAGGCGGCCAGATAATGTCAAGATAATTTCTGGTTATTAAAAAGAGTGTTAGCAGTTAAGTACAAATACTGTGAGTGGAGTGTTGACAGGCTGAATAACAAATCTTTGCAGGCGATCAAAAGTGTCAAACGGTGTGAATAAACAGCTGAATAGCAAGTGAAACAATGAAGACCATTCCTGTGAACCCATTAATAAAGGCAGAGAGATAATAACAAAAGTATCAACAAATAAGATGATGCTCGAGACAAACCAAATGGCTGGGCTAAAGTGAAAAGTATCAGAGTTGCATGACAAGGGTCTCTTCAAAGTAACAAGTAACCCAAAACTGACCAAACATATTAAGCTAGAGAGATAATAACAAGTTTGGGGTCCACTGAAACATTGGGGAACTCTCACTGGATTACTGAAAATTTGTTAACTTGTTTTTCCCTGTGATTAACTGTTGGTTGTGATTGAATAATTACTGAGAAATTGAAGGATGTAAGTTACTGTAATTTTCTTCATTCTAATCCTTCCTGACCTGAAGACACTGACTCATCTGAAGATAAACCATGATCAAAGAAAGGCTTGTTATGCCACCTCTTCTCAGACCCTGTTGTTTTTACAAATTCTGTGTACTGAGTTTCTCTGTTTTGAACTCAAACTCCCTTCTTTGATGTCTTAAAAGAAATATTCCTGAAATTAAAATGCTCCAGAATATTCTTCTGTTCTCCTATCTTCACTAGAGCATGATGCTATCTACAGCCAACATGAGGCCCTAGCCCCTCCTGCTAATGCATCCTCTGAAGTATTTCATTATTTGGTTCATGCTTTTTCCTGTATCTTCATACCTTTCCTGTGGTTTCTTTCACTGAAAAACCTGGATAAATTGCTGCTTTGCTTGGGTTTGTTTGTTATTTTAGATGCATTACATACGCAATAAAACTGTCAGAAAATTTATGTACTTTTAAATAAAAAATGGTTTCATTACCCCTTAGGTCGTACTGGATGATGGTAAATATTACAATGCTCATATTCAGGCAGTCGATCCTGATAATGGACCAGTTGTTGTCTATGTAGAAGAACTAGGAGAAAAGTAAGTTTGATTATTTTAATGTTAATTAACACTCTCCCTTGTTTACTGTGTCTATTTAATAAAATTAGATAATGCTTTACATGTTGGCCCAGATTCGGAAATATAATTAAAACAAAATATGTTGGAAGTATGAAATAAAAAGCCTGGAAATACTCAGCTCTGATAGCACCTGTGGAGATAGAAACAGAGTTAGCATTTTAGGTCAAGCAGAGTTATGAATGTGCAAGGTAGCAGACATTGCTGTACTAGCATTAATTAAACTGTGCATGCAGAGGGAAAATAGATTTTAAATTTCCCATCTCATGTACCTGAGGCTTGAACTAGTGAACCATGTAAAAATAGGAAGAAAAGGTCTGAATACTTATACTGAGAGTGAGATTCTGATTCCAATTCAGATTCTGAATTTAAAAAAAAACAAAAACATCTTGGGGGTTTTGAGAAGGATATAGGCAAATAGTTTTGAATGAAAAGTATTTACCTGGTTCTCCTGATAGCTCAATTGCTTTGTACATTTTTTTCAGTAAGAATCTGATCATGTAGTCACAAGATGATCCTCTGTATTAATTGAGTAAATTAATTTCATCCAAGCTGGGTTTGGGGCCATAGACTATATTGAGATTGGGGGGACATTAACAGAATTTTACTCTTGGTTTCCCGCTACTGAAACCCACCAAAATGTGAGTATTTTGGAGTGTGGGATGAAAACAGAATCTGGCAGTGTTGTAATAACTCAATGATTGGAATAATTATCTGATGCTTATTGATTAGCCTCACAGAGTCGTACAGCATGGAAACAGATCGTTTAGTCCAACTAGTCGATACCGAACATAATCCCAAATTAGAGATAATAGGAACTGCAAATGCTGGACAATCAGAGATAACGAGGTGCATAGTTGGATGAACACAGCAGGCCAAGCAGCATCTTAGGAGCTGGAAAGCTGGCCTAGACCCTGAAGACAGAACTGAACACCATACTCCAGAAGAGGCCTCACCATTGTCCTGTACAACCTCAACCATGTTGGTGAACTGCTGGAGGGTGACTGGCAACTCCTACTCCAATGGTCCAAGGTTCATAGGAGAGTAAGGAAGGAAACTATTTTTCCCACTTACACTCTGTGAATGGTGTTCTCAATTAAATGCTTTTGTGGCAGTTTTGCTGGAGCAGTTACATTCCTGCAGTGTGGAAACAGGCCCTTCGGCCCAACAAGTCCACACCGCCCCTTGGGGCATTCCACCCAGACCCATTCCCCTATAACCCACACACTCCTGAACACTACGGGCAATTTAGCATGGTCAGTCCACCTAGCCTGCACATTTTTGGACTGTTGGAGGAAACCAGAGCTTCCAGAGGAAACCCGCACAGACACGGGGAGAATGTGCAAACTCCACACACACAGTCGCCCGAGGCTGGAATCGAACCCGAGTCCCTGGCACCGTGAGGCTGTAGTGCTAACCATTAAGCTACCATGCCGCCCGGTTCATCTCATGATGTGTCCTGTTAGCTCGACTTGTTCGTGCATGTTTAGATTTTAAACATTTTTGCCCTTAAAGTTGCTGTAAATGTATGCTGTCATAGGATGGCAACAAAGCATCTATGGCTTTTGTGATGAAAGTAGAAACAGTGTGGATGTCCTTAACCAATGAGGTGTAAGAACTGAAAGAAAAGAAAGGTGCATGTACGATGCCTGTGTTAAGTCAGGGAAGGAATAATGCAATTGAGAAGAAAAAAACAAGCATTTCTTAAATTAAAATTTGTCATTTTAGAAAGGGCTGCGTTTGTTGACACACAGGATCATGCATAGTAGTGGCAAAATCTCTGAAAGCATGAGATTCCACTTATTCAAATGCTCACTTTCTTGATACAAGGTTGATTTGATAGTTTAAAGAAAAACAAAAGATTCCATCGATTCTAGAATGGTCCCGTAGGTTAGAAGGTAGCAAGTATAATACCACTGTTCAAAACTGGAAGGACAGAGAAAAAATAAATTTCAAGACAGTTAGCCTGACATCAAATTTTAAACATTTTCTGTCATTTATTATTAAAAAGGTGTAAACAAGTTGGCATGGTTTTAATGAGAGGAAAATCATGACTGCCAATTTTTTTTGATTTTTGTTGAGGGATGTGGCTTGCAGAGTTGATAGAAGTGCATTAATGTTTTTCAAGTGTTTGGTAACATCAAAATTTATTACAAAAGACAAGGACTCTTGGGATTGAGGATATAAAGAACTGGATAATGGACAGAAAACATCAAGAATAAGCAGAATATTTTCCAGTTGGCAGGCTAACAAGTAGGGAGGCAGTAGGAACAGTGGTGGAACAGCAACAGTTTACATTCTATGTTAATGACCTGTGTTGTGTTAACCATTTGAATCCATCCAAACTTGTGATCAGATCACCTCATTTGCCACATAAAATGACGCAGCATTGTTCAGCATAAAAGGCCATTCAGCCCATCATGCCTGTACCAGTTCTCTGAAGAAGCAGTTTTACCTACTGCCAGAGCTTTCCCTATAAACTGCACATTCTTCATTTTCAGTTAATAGTTTAATACCATTGTGGATATCTCAATTCTTTTTGTTTTCCTCATTTGTTGCTTCTTTAGCAATTTTTAAAATCTGCGCCGTTTAATTCTCGATCATTTTGAGGGTGGTGAGATTTTGGAACTGTTTAGATTAGATTAGATTCCCCACAATTTGGAAACAGGCCCTTTGGCCCAACAAGTCCACACTGCCCCTTGCAACATCCGACCCAGAGCCATCCCCCTAGCACCCACACACCCCTGAACACTACAGGCAATTTAGCATGGCCGATCCACCTAGCCTGCACATCTTTGGACTGTGGGAGGAAACTGGAGCACCCGGAGGAAACCCACGCAGACACAGGGAGAATGTGCAGACTCCCCACAGACAGTCACCCGAGGCGGGAATCGAACCCGGGTCCCTGGCGTTGTGAGGCTGTTCTCAGAAGACAGTGGAGATGCGGGTCATTGAATATTTTTAAGGTGCAGATAGAATTTTGTTAGGCAGGGGGTTGTCAAGATAGATGCGAGTGTGGAATTTGAAACATTTAGATCAGACATGATCCAGTTGAATAATGGGGCAGTCCTGAAGAGCCATTAATGGCTTGCGTTTTTGTGTGTGTGTGTGTGTTTGTGTGTGTGATTTTTGCCCTCACCCATATGATTTTGATGCCTGTATCAAATCTCCTTTCTGCGTCCTTTTCTCCAAAGAAAACAATTCCAACTTCTCCAGTCTTTCCTATTAAAAGTCACGTGATACATTAAAAAATTGCACCCAATTCCTCTTCCTTATTTTTTCTCATGATCAAAATAAATGCAACATTAATAAAACAAATGCAAAATCTTTGAAATGAGGCTTAAAGTTTGAAGCCATTATCATTCAATGTTGATATACTCCATGTCAGAACTAGAAAAACAATTTCAAAAGTCTTCTGCAATCCACTTGTTCACAAGCCTGTTCTGTGTGTATTATATACTTAGAAAAAGTGATGATAATCTGTTAAATGTAACATTCTGTTTCTGACTGTGTTCTCTACTTTGTTTCAAAAACTGAAATTACATCAAGACTAAATGTCTCATTGATCAGCATTGATAAGTGAGTTGGGATGGAAAAAAATCAAACATTTTTTATATTTTACTTTTGTGCTCTGACTTTTGCCTTTCTTGCATTCTGTTGCTCACCACGTTCAGACATTTGGTAGAATTTTGGCTCAGGGTCAACTTTCTATAATAGCTCCCTTGATGTCAATAATCCCCTATTCTTTTCAATCACTTCTTTCAGCAGATTTATTCATCTTGCCAAAATTGCAAACTCCACCCTCCTTGGCAGTTCTTTCTCTCTTCAGGCATTTGGGAAAACTACCAATTAAACAAAACTGAACTGTAATCACGTGGGGGGATGCTGTAATCGTGAGAACAATTGGACCACTTTCCTTCCAAAGACTAGCCCGAGATCTGTTGGTGCTCTCATTTAAACATAGACAGAGAGAATAGGAACAGAGGCTGTTACAAATTGCAGACTGATTTTCTTGTTTCACTTGAGCAAATGACTCTTCAGTATCCAGATCACAACAAATCTGACAGCTAGGTAATAAAGTGTGAAGCTGGATGAACACAGCAGGCCAGGCAGCATCTCAGGAGCACAAAAGCTGACGTTTCGGGCCTAGACCCTTCTTCAGAGAGGGGGATGGGGTGAGGGTTCTGAAATAAATAGCGAGAGAGGGGGAGGCGGACCGAAGATGGAGAGAAAAGAAGATAGGTGGAGAGGAGAGTATAGGTGGGGAGGTAGGGAGGGGATAGGTCAGTCCAGGGAAGACGGACAGGTCAAGGAGGTGGGATGACTAGATTCTGATAAACATAGCCATTGGCGTGGCTCCTGTTTAACAAAACATGATTTACTCTTTGCTTATTTGGGGGTGAGCAACAAATAGCGGCCTAGGACATGACACCTGTGCTCCTATGCATGCTGCAACTTCAACACAATATAATGTTGTGTGGCTTTAAAAATGAAACAGAATCAATTCATCATGTATCTGAGCCTCATTCACTATACGTAGCAAGCATATTGGATAATACTTACTTAGATAAAAGCACCTTGAGTACAATACAGTGCTAGTTGGGAGGGTAAGCTTTGGGGAAATTGAAATGCTGTAAGAGTGTTGTTGACAAATTTACGAGAGTTAGCAATAAGCATATGGCAGATGGAAGAATAATATGGGGAATTGAGACGTTATCCACTTTGACAGAAAGTATAGAAAATCAGACTGTTAAAAATTGTTGATATTCAGAATGATTAAGATGTCACAAGAAAAACAAATCGAGCATGCAAGTTCAGCAAACAGTTAAGAAGACAAATGGCATGTCGCCTTTTGTTTCTGTAAGGGTTTTTTTTAAGTGCAAGAGTGAGGAAGACTAACTTGACCTATATAAGGCTTTGTTAAGACCACACTTGTCATGCTTTACTCTGTTTTGGCCACTTCTAAGAAGCAATATATATTCACTGGAGGTGATGCAGCAAAGGCTAACTACATTTATTCTTGGGGGAAGAGTTTGTTTTATTGTGAAAGTCTGACGGTTTCTGAATGTCTTTTTATTCATTCATTGGATGAAGGCATCAGTGGTTAGGCCAGGATTTATTAACCATCCCTAATTGCCCTGGAGGAGGTAGTGGTGAGCTGCTAAGAATTGCTGCAGTGTTTGGGTTGTAGAATGAGGTTGAAACAGAGAATTCTGCATGACTTTGGCATAGTCTCAAGATCATTTAAGACTGAGATGAAGAGGAATTTCCTCACTCACAGTGAGTTATGATCTATAGATTTATCGATGCATGAGGCTGTGATGGCTTGTTATTGAATATTTTCGAGGCCAAAATTATTGAAATTTCAGCTCTCTAGCCATATCCCTTATTCACTTATTGTGCAAGAAGTGAAATTAAGGGTAAAGGTTGGTCTTGATCTTATTGTAGGGCTTGGGGGTCGTGCGAACACCGCCTACTTCTGCCCCATTCCTATTCTTTCTTTCATCCTTAAAAGAGTATTTGTATGTTAATTGCCAGACTTAACTGTCACAAGACTGAAGGACAGCATGTGCATAACTGCAGCAACTTCATGAGAGAAGCTGATGTAATCCCATTTTAGTAAAACTAAAAGCAGAGTACCACAAATCAGCCCACAACTTGTGGCTTTGCAGCTGGTTAGGGTTAGCTAACCCTAACCCTGTTCCGCTTCTTGCTGCAGGTTATTACTGACTTTCACATAATAACACTATTGTTCAGGCATCATTATTTTCTGAGCAAATTCTGGATGCATTTTCACAGTTTACCTTTTGTTATGAGCTGCAGTGAGGTGTTTTGACCTGTTAGTTAATTTGTTGAATGTTTGTTATAGAACAAATCCAAAGCTAATTAACAGTAAATTTATTAATGGATTTTAGAAATATCAATGTATATGTTTGGTTAAAATAATAGGTTATAGTTTGAAACATATGTTTAGTAATGGTGAAGCTTTTTATAAAGAGCTGATGCTGGAATAGAAGATGCGAAGTGTTTCTTTGGTTTCATGGTAATGTGTTATTGCTGATTCACAGGACTGTTACTTGTGGTAGACATATTTTTCTTACTAAGAACCTCTTGGATGCTCATGCAGATGGTTCTGGTGTGATAAAACTTAGCATACTTCATGTTGCAATTTGAAGTAACTGGCCTTTGGAGGAATAAATTAGATGGTTGACTAATTTCTGTAGGACCGTAAAATTTGTCCCTTGGAGATTATACTCTTAGTGCATTCAAAGATGGCAGATTGATTCTGTGCCTGTATTTTCTAATTTCTTAGCAAGTATAGAAATCAAGTTGCCTTGCAGTTTTTACTTGCAACACTTATTTGGTTATGACGTAAAATCTGGCTTTCTGACATAATGAAGAATATACCTGGCAGTGTAATTGTACTGAAGGTTATGTAAGGCTAATATGGGCTCATGTTTATTCAATGAACTTGAATATCAGATGCTGTTCCGCTAAATTGTTATATCTTTTTTGAAACAGATTATTTATGGTGCAAATGGAAATTGAGGTTGAGTGTACAAGTTGCAGCCTCCACCACTAGCACTTAAGAAACTAGTGCTCCTGCATACATCTATAATTTTATGAAAACTTACCTGCAGCAGTAAAATCATATTTACTAGTTTTTAATTGCCAATTTCGTTTTCTTACCTCCTATGTGAACATGAGTGGTCAGCCTTGGGTGCAGTACTTAAGTACCTTTGATATCAGGTCCTGAAAAAATTGGTCCAGATCATTATGCTGATTACTGCTCTGCACATCTTTTATATTTAACATGAGCTAAACTTTATGGCACAGAAGCCATTTAAATCATTATGTACATGTTGGCTGTTCAATAGCATTGTTAAAAAAAAGTAATGCTCCAGATCTGCCCAAAGCACAATATCCTCCTCTGCCTTAAAGATCTGTTTACATGTCCCTTAAAAAGCACAAGTGGTTTCTACATTTCTGTGGCAAAATATTTATAGCTGTAATTGTCATCAGTGTGAAGATTTGGGATAATGGGAACTGCAGATGCTGGAGAATTCCAAGATAATACAATGTGAGGCTGGATGAACACAGCAGGCCAAGCAGCATCTCAGGAGCACAAAAGCTGATGTTTCGGGCCTGGACCCTTCATCAGAGAGGGGGATGGGGAGAGGGAACTGGAATAAATAGGGAGAGAGGGGGAGGCGGACCAAAGATGGAGAGTAAAGAAGATAGGTGGAGAGAGTGTAGGTGGGGAGGTAGGGAGGGGATAGGTCAGTCCAGGGAAGACGGACAGGTCAAGGAGGTGGGATGAGGTTAGTAGGTAGCTGGGGGTGCGGCTTGGGGTGGGAGGAAGGGATGGGTGAGAGGAAGAACCGGTTAGGGAGGCAGAGACAGGTTGGACTGGTTTTGGGATGCAGTGGGTTGGGGGGAAGAGCTGGGCTGGTTGTGTGGTGCAGTGGGGGGAGGGGACGAACTGGGCTGGTTTAGGGATGCAGTAGGGGAAGGGGAGATTTTGAAACTGGTGAAGTCCACATTGATACCATATGGCTGCAGGGTTCCCAGGCGGAATATGAGTTGCTGTTCCTGCAACCTTCGGGTGACATCATTGTGGCAGTGCAGGAGGCCCATGATGGACATGTCATCTAGAGAATGGGAGGGGGAGTGGAAATGGTTTGCGATTGGGAGGTGCAGTTGTTTGTTGCGAACTGAGCGAAGGTGTTCTGCAAAGCGGTCCCCAAGCCTCCGCTTGGTTTCCCCAATGTAGAGGAAGCCGCACCGGTACAGTGGATGCAGTATACCACATTGGCAGATGTGCAGGTGAACCTCTGCTTAATGTGGAATGTCATCTTGGGGCCTGGGATGGGGGTGAGGGAGGAGGTGTGGGGACAAGAGTCGACTCTTTTGACTCCTCCCACTTCCTACAGACTAAGGGGGTGGCCATGGGCACCTGCATGGGCCCCAGATATGCCTGCCTCTTTGTAGGTTATGTGGAACAGTCCCTCTTCTGCACCTACACAGGCCCCAAACCCCACCTCTTCCTCCGGTACATTGATGACTGTATCGGCGCCGCCTCTTGCTCCCCAGAGGAGCTCGAACAGTTCATCCACTTCACCAACACCTTCCACTCCAACCTTCAGTTCACCTGGGCCATCTCCAGCACATCCCTCACCTTCCTGGACCTCTCAGTCTCCATCTCAGGCAACCAGCTTGTAACTGATGTCCATTTCAAGCCCACCGATTCCCACAGCTACCTGGAATACACCTCCTCCCTTCCATCCCCTATTCCCAATTCCTCCGCCTCCGCCGCATCTGCTCCCACGATAAGACATTCCACTCCCGCACATCCCAGATGTCCAAGTTCTTTAAGGACCGCAACTTTCCCCCCACGGTGATCGAGAACGCCCTTGACCGCGTCTCCCGTATTCCCCGCGACACATCCCTCACACCCCGCCCCCGCCACAACCGCCCCAAGAGGATCCCCCTCGTTCTCACACACCACCCTACCAACCTCCGGATACAACGCATTATCCTCCGACACTTCCGTCATTTACAATCTGACCCCACCACCCAAGACATTTTTCCATCCCCTCCCCTGTCAGCTTTCCGGAGAGACCACTCTCTCCGTGACTCCCTTGTTCGCTCCACACTGCCCTCCAACCCCACCACACCCGGCACCTTCCCCTGCAACCGCAGGAAATGCTACACTTGTCCCCACACCTCCTCCCTCACCCCCATCCCAGGCCCCAAGATGACATTCCACATTAAGCAGAGGTTCACCTGCACATCTGCCAATGTGGTATACTGCATCCACTGTACCCGGTGCGGCTACCTCTACATTGGGGAAACCAAGCGGAGGCTTGGGGACCGCTTTGCAGAACACCTCCGCTCAGTTCGCAACAAACAACTGCACCTCCCAGTCGCAAACCATTTCCACTCCCCCTCCCATTCTCTAGATGACATGTCCATCATGGGCCTCCTGCACTGCCACAATGATGCCACCCGAAGGTTGCAGGAACAGCAACTCATATTCCGCCTGGGAACCCTGCAGCCATATAGTATCAATGTAGACTTCACCAGTTTCAAAATCTCCCCTTCCCCTACTGCATCCCTAAACCAGCCCAGTTCGTCCCCTCCCCCCACTGCACCACACAACCAGCCCAGCTCTTGCCCCCCACCCACTGCATCCCAAAACCAGTCCAACCTGTCTCTGCCTCCCTAACCGGTTCTTCCTCTCACCCATCCCTTCCTCCCACCCCAAGCCGCACCCCCAGCTACCTACTAACCTCATCCCACCTCCTTGACCTGTCCGTCTTCCCTGGACTGACCTATCCCCTCCCTACCTCCCCACCTACACTCTCTCCACCTATCTTCTTTACTCTCCATCTTCGGTCCGCCTCCCCCTCTCTCCCTATTTATTCCAGTTCCCTCTCCCCATCCCCCTCTCTGATGAAGGGTCTAGGCCCGAAACGTCAGCTTTTGTGCTCCTGAGATGCTGCTTGGCCTGCTGTGTTCATCCAGCCTCACATTGTATTATATTAGTGTGAAGATTTGCTGTTTTTGGTTTTTGTGACCATTTTTAATTGTTGAGCTCTTGTCATTGACTCCTCAATCGAAGAAAAGAATCTTCATCTGTTTACAATCAACATTAATTTTAATAACTTCATTCTCTTCTTCAGTTTCTTCACTCTAGTGGAAATAATTCCAGGTTCATCGTATAGTTTTTAGTCCGTGGCATCATTCTAGTGTATCGGTAATGCCTGATCTCTGTCTGTAATTACATTTCTACGGTGGCAGCTAAGACCTCCAATTCTAACTTGAATCTAAAAATGCATCATTTCTTCTTTACTCTTTCAGCTTATGCCTTGAAATCATGAATTTCATGATTTGTTCCAGAATTGATCTGTGCTGGGTATGAGGGTGGTAACAAATTTTTGCTTCCAATAAATCTACTCACTTTTTAAAAACAAATTTCTAAGGTGGAATGAGGGAGCCTTGCTGTATGTGAAACTGGGTGTGCTCATTAACTTTCCTCCCTCATACCCAGCAGAGATCAATTCTGGAACAAAAACAAAGTTGCTGGAAAAGCTCAGCAGATCTGGCAGCACCTGTGAAGGAAAAATCAGAATTAACATTTCAGGTCTGGTGACCCTCAGAACTGATGGTGACTAGGAAAATGTCACTTTATGTGCAGTTAAAAGGAGAGAGGGTTGGGGAAGGAAATAAATGATAGGATAGAGCCTAAAGAGAGAGAAGTGCAGTTGGACAGACAAAGAAGTTGATAACAACTAGGCTGGTAGGGTGAATAGTTGTTAATGAGGACTATTAGTGACTGACTGCAGGTGGTGTGTAATGGCAGGCTATGTGGTAATAAGGCCTGGTGTGTAGGGTAGGGGGCTGGGACAGGGGAGAGTTTAGGCCCTAAAATTATTGAACTTGATATTGAGTCCGGAGGGCTGCAGGGTACCCAAGTGGAAAATGAAGTGTTGTTGCTTTAACTTGCATTGAGCTTCGCTAGAACACTGCAGCAAGCCAGAAACAGAGATGTTGACCAGGTAATAGGGTGGTGCATTAAAGTGACAGGCAACGGGTAGTTCGGGTCTTTTTTGCGAGCAGAACATAGATGTTCTGTGACCCAGTCACCGAGTCTATGTTTTGTTTCTCCAATATAGAGGAGACCACATTGTGAGCAGCGAATGCAGTAGACTAGATTCTGGGAAGTGCAGGTGAAGTGTTGCTTTACCTGTAAGGTATGTTTGGGCCCTTGGAGACTGGGGAGGGAGGAGGTAAATGGACAGGTGTTGCACCTTTGCCGGTTAAAGGGGAAGGTGCCGTAAGGCTGTGGGGAGATATTGGGGGTGAAGAAAGTGTGGACCAGGGTGTCCTGGAGGGAATGGTCCCTGTGGAAGGCGGACAAGGGAGGGGAGGGGAATGTGTGTTTTATGGTGGCATCTTGCTGGAGGTATCAGAAATGGCGCCTGATGATCTTCTGGATGTGGATGCTGGTGGGGTGGTAGGTAAGGACAAGGGGAACCCTATCGTTTTGCGAGAGGGAAGACGGGATGAGGGCAGAAGTTCGGGAGATGGGTTGGACCTGGTTGAGGACTCTGTCTACCGTGGAGCTGGGGAATCCTAGGTTGGGAAGAAGGTGGACATTGCAGAGGCTCTCTTGTTGAATGGAGATGGAACAACTGAGAGAAAGGGATGGACTCTTCACAGGAAGTGGGGGCATGGGGATATATAGCCCAGATCAGTTCTGTCGGCATGAACATAGAGGTTTAAGAATTGTCATATGATAAATCGAAGATCCTAAAGCTCAACTGTGCTTCCGTTCTCACACATACTTTAGATATTCACTCTTGTGTTATGTTAATAGTTTTAGCACACAAAGATAAATGACCCAGGTTCAGGAAAACAGGATATGGAGAGATGAGAAATGCAAAAAGCAAAACACTTGTGGAAGTCGTGTTCCAAAGGGCCAAAACGCCTGTTCCCACGCTGTACAGTTCTATGTTCTATGTTGTATGGTCTAAGAGCAGGAATATATTTGGTAAAAGCCCACACCAGAGATTACCACAGAATATCAAAGCTTATTGTGTAGACTGTAGACAGTAGCATGGATAGAAAATTGGCTGACAAAGCAGAGAATACGCATAAGTGGTCATTTTGTGGTTGGAAAAATGTAACAACTGATGTGCCACAGTGATCAGTGCTGGCCCCTTAGCCCTTAGTAGGGTGAAGGTATGGAAAGTATGGCTACGAAGTTTGATGTTGACACTTAGATAGGCAAGAAAGGAAGTTGTGAAGTGGACATTAAAAGGCTGCAAAGAGAGCTGGATTGGTTAAATGAGTGGCCAAAGAAGTGGTAAAAGTAGTATACTGTAGGAAAATGTGTAATTGTCTATTTTGGCAGGAAGAGTAAAATGAAGCATATTATCTAAATGGCAAGAGATTGTAGAACAGTGAGGTGCAAAGGCATTGGGGTGTCCTAGTGAATGAATCATTTGCAGGTAAAGCAAGTAATTAGGAAAGCTGATGTAATGTATTCTGTTCTCAAAATAACTGTTTTATTAAAATAGTGGGGGTTATACATCAGTTATACAGGGCACTGGTGAAATATCTGGAGTCTGGAGCACTGTGTGCTCTTCCTAAGGTAAATGTAAATGCATTGGAAGCAGGTCACAGGAGGTTTACCAGACTAACACCTGGAATTAATGTGTTGGCTTGTTGAGGAGAGGTTGCACAGGCTAGGCTTGTGTCTGCTAGAGATTAGAGGAGTAGGAGGCAACTTGATTAAAACATAAGATCCTCAGGTGTCTTGACGGAGTAAATGGAGATCATGCTTTCTCTTCTGAGAGAATCTAGAATTAAGGGTCACTGTTTAAAACTGAATTTTGTTTTTTTTCTCTCTGGGAGTTATGAGTCTTTGGAACTCTATTGTTGAAATATTATTTTTAAGACTGATAGATTATGTTAAGCAAGGGAGTAATGGGTTATCAGCACTAAGTGAGAATGCAGATCTGAAGTTACAGATGAAAACAAGTGCTGCAGAAATACAGCATGTCAAGCAACATCTATGTAGAGAAAACAGCAATATCATTTAAAGACATAATGTAACCTCTTCAGAGAAGAGTGAAAGGTTAGGTCCCCTTCTCTTTCCAAAGATGCTGCCAGATCTGCTGAGTTTCTCTAGCTTGCCTGATTTCTGGTTTATAGTATCTGCAGTAATTTGTTTTAATCTGAGGTTACAATCGGATCATCTACGATCTGATTGAATGGGACGTAAAGCTGGAAGGGCCAAATAGCTGACTCCTGCTTATTGTTCATTTGTCGCTATTCCTACTTGCCATTGATATGAGGGGCAGAGGAGAATTTGGAAATCGGTTGACTCCATTATAAGTTTAAGTATATACAATGAATTCAAAAAGCTCCCAGACTCAAAACATGATGGATTTTGTTTTTCTTCATTACAAGTATATACAAACAGTGGGAGATAGTAAGTCTGAGATAACAGTGTGGAACTGGAGGAACATAGGCCACGCAGCATCAGAGGAGCAGGAAAGCTGATGTTTCGAGTCAGCAACCTTCTCCAAAAATGTGGGAGGGAGAAGGGGGCTCTGAAATAAATAGAGAGGGAAGGTGTTGGGCTGGGGAAGGTAGGTGGGATGCCAGTAGGTGAGTGCAAGTAGGCAGTGGTGGGACTGGTCAATGAAGTGGGAGAAACGGGTAGGTGGGAGAGAAGATGTCAAGGAGGCGGGGATGAGAGGAAGGATTGGTCATGGGATGAGGTCAGGGGTGAGGAGGTTTTGAAGTGAGTGAAGTCCATGTTGAGACCATTGGGTTGTACGTTCCCAAGCCGGAATATGAGGTGCTGCTCCTCCAGTTTCCAGGTGACATGTCATCCAGAGAATGGGATTTGAAATGGTTCGCGACCAGACATGTTGTCGTTTGTCAAACCAAGCATGGGCGCTCTACAAAGCGGCCGCTGAGCCTCCGCTTGGTCTCACTGATGCATAGGAGGCCATATTGGGAACAGTGGAAGCAATAGACCACATTAGTGGATGTGCAGGTGAACATTTGTCTGATGTGGAAGGTTTTTTTGGGGCCTGGGCTGGAGGTAAGGAGAGAGGTTTAGGGGCAGGAGTAGCTTCGTGTGGCGCTTGACCTCTCTGCCTCCATCTCTGGCCTGGACCTCGCTGCCTCCATCTCTGGCCCAGACCTCTCTGCCTCCACCTCTGGTACCCCTCCACCGACACCCTTATCTGCTGAACTGAATTCATTCCTTCCCTTAACAACAACTTCTTCAACTCCTCTCACTTCATCCAGATTAAAGGGGTGGCCATAGGAACCCACATGGGCCCAAGCTATGCCTGCCTCTTCGTAGGATACATGAAACAGTCCCCCTTCTGCAGCTACACTGGCACAATCCCCCACCTCTTCCTCCACTGTATCGATGACTGAATCGGTGCCACCTCGTGCTCCCACGAGGAGCTTGAACAGTACATCAACTTTACATACCTTTCATCCCAACCTCAAATTCACCTGGACCATCTCTGATACCTCCCTCTCCTTCCTGGACCTCTCTGTCTCCATCTCTGGTGACTACCTTGAAACTGATATCTCTTTCAAGCCCACCGACTCCCACTGGTACCTAATCTATACTTCCTCTCACTCACCTTCCTGCAAGAATGTGATCCCCCACTCCTAGTTCCTCCGCCCCCGCCACATCTGCTCCCAAGATGAGGTGTTCCATTCGTGAACATCCCAGATGTCCTCGTATTTCAAGGACCGCAACTTCCCCCACTTCAGTGGTTGAAAACGCCCTCGACCGCATCTCTTGCGTTTCCTGCACCTCTACTCTCACACTCCCTCTCTGCAATAAAAACAAAGACAGAATCCCCCTTGTCCTCACATATCACCCCACTAACCTCTGGATTGAACACATCATTCTCGCCACCTGCAATATGAACCCACAACAAAGGATACATTTCCCTCCCCACTTCCATAGGGACTGCTTTCTCTGCAACTCCTTCGTTTGTTCCACACTCCCCACTCGCCCCACCACCTCCGACACCTTTCCCTGCAACTGCAGGAAGTGCTACACCTGCCCCTACATCTCCCCCATCACCTCCATTCCAATTCCCCAAGACTCAAAATGAACAGAATACATTTAGGATTGCGCTCTCTAAAGAAGAAAAAGAAAACCAAGAAAAGGAAAGACCTTGCGAATAATGAAAGGAAAAGAGAAAACTCATGCTCGCCTTGTGTTGGTCAGGCCATGCAGAATTTCCATTTATTGCTGTCAAATCCATTAGTTCCAGTCGTTCCATCACCGCAAATGTACACGATATTTTCCATCTGATGCACTATAACGTTTGATGGAAGACAGAAACTTCCTACTAAAAGGATTCTTAAGAACCTATGAAAAGTTGCTTGTGATACTAGCAAAGTGAAGAATGGGAATCAACAACTTGAATCCCGTTCCATGTCCTCTTCACCAACTGAACTTTCTGAGCTTCGCTTAGCATTGTAGGGTGAACTCGGCCAAATGAACTTTGAACATCAAGACCTGCTAAAACAAATACAAGCTATCAAAAATACTGATGTCTTTGAAGATTTAGATGTGAAATCTACTGTCGAGTCAAACAAATGCAGAAGAAAGGACAATGACTTTCTAGACTCAAAAAGCACCAAGGCAGTGTGGTGAAAGCCAAAAAAAATTGAAGGAGTTGGGTGAAATGAAGCAAGCACCACCTGCACCCAAGGGACGGCCTTGTTGGGAAATGGGTGACAGTGTCAAACCTATTTTTGTATTTATGTTATTTACTTTTTTTGAATTCAAATTAGTGAACCTTTTTAGTTAAAAAAAAGTAGCACAATGGCTCTGTGGTTAGCACTGCTGCCGTGCAGCGCCAGAGACACAAGTCAGTTCCAGCCTTGGATTACTGTCTGTGTCGGGTGTTCGCATATTCTCTGTGTATATGTGGGTTTCCACCTGGTGCTCTTGATTTCCTCCCACAGTCTAAAGATGTGCAGCTTACGTAGATTGGCCATGGCAAATTGCCCCAAAAGGTGCAGGTTCGGTGGGTTAGCCAGAGTAAAAATAAGGTTATGGAGATGGGGTGGAGGGCTGGGCCTGAGTTTCGGTGGGATGTCTTTCAGAGGGGTGATGCACACTGGATCGCCTGGATGGTATGACATGGTAGGTGTCATGAAGATGTGGTTTCAAGGGGATCTGGATCCTATCGAAAAGATGGGCAGGTGAGCCAAGGGCGTGGGGATGCCTTATTAGTGAGAAATGAAATTAAATCAATAGGAAAAAATGAAGTAGGGTCAGATGGTATAGAATCTGTGTGGGTAGAATTTAAGAACTGCAAAGGTAAAAAAAACATAGTTGGGATTGTGTACAGGGCTCCAAACAGTAGTCAGAAGCTGGGCTCAAGATATACCAGGAGACAGAAAAGATGTGTAAGGAAAGCAAAGTCACAGTGATCGTGGGGAATTTCAATATGCAGGTGGACTGGAAATATGTTGTTAGTGGATTGTAAGAAAAGGTGTTTGTGAAATATCCACAAGATGGCTTTTTGGAGCAGCTCGTGATGGAGCCCACAAGGGAGCAGGCAATACTGGATTTGGTGCAATGAAGCAGACTTGATAAGGGAGCTTAAGGTAAAGGAACCCTTAGGAGGTAGTGATCATAAGATGATAGAATTTACTCTGCAATTTGAGAGAGAGAAAATAGAATCAGAGGTAACGATATTACAGCTGAATAAAAGCGACTACAGAGGAATGAGGGAGGAGCTGGGCAGAATTGACTGGAAGAGGGGCCTAGCAGGAAAGACGGTGGAACAGCAGCAGCAGGAGTTTCTGGGAGTAATTCAGGAGATGCAGCAAAAATTCACCCCGAGGAAAAAGTAGCATGGTACAGGGAGGATGAGGCAACCATGGCTGACTAAGGAAGTCAGGGATAGCATAAAAGCCAAAGAGAAAGTATATAATGTGGCAAAGGGCAGTGAGAAACCAGGGGACTGGGAAGTTCACAAAGACCAACAGAGGGCAACAAAAAAAAGAAATAATAAGGCAGAATATTAAATATGAGGGTAAGCTAGCCAGTAGTATAAATGAAGACTGTGTAAGAGTTTCTTTGTGTATAAAAAGAGCAAAAGAAACGCAGAAGTGGACATTGGACCACTGGAAAATGACAGTGAGATACAGTAGTGGGGAATAAGGAATGGCTGAGGAACTGAATAATTACTTCGCGTCCGTCTTCATTGTGGAAGATACGAGTAATATCCCAAAAATTCAAGAGAGTTTGGGGGCCGAGCTGAATAGGGTGACCATCATCAAGTAAAAGGTGCTAGTAAATTTGATTGGCCTGAAGATGGACAAATCACCTGGACCATGTGGACTACACCACAGAGTTCTAAAGGAGATAGTTGAAAAGATAGTGGAAGCATTAATGGTATTCTTTCAGGAATCATTGGGTCAGGAAGGGTCCCAGAGGACTGGAAAATCGCAAACATGACACCCCTGTTTAAAAAGTGAGTAAGGCAAAAGACAGAAAATTACAGGTTAATTAGCCTAACCTTGGTCGTGGATAAGATTTTGGAGTCCATTGTAAAGGATGAGATTTCTGAATATTTGGAAGTGTATATTAAATAGGGTAAAGTCAGCATAATTTCATCAAGGGGAGGCCACGCCTGACAAATCTGCTAGAGTTCTTTGAGGAAGTAACGAGCAGGGTAGACCAAAGAGAGTCAATGGATGCTATCTACCTGGACTTCAAGAAGGCCTTTGATAAGGTGCCGCACAGGAGGCTGCTGAGTAAGATAAGGGCCCACAGTGTTAGAGGCAAGATGGATAGATGTTTGCCTGTCTGGTGGAAAGCAGAGGGTGGGAATAAAGGAGTCTTTCTTGGGATGGTAGCCGGTGACAAGTGGTGTTCCACAAGGGTCAGTGTTGGGGCCACAATTTTTCACTTTGTATATTAATGATCTAGATGAAGGAACCGTGGGCATTCTGACTAAGTTTGCAGATGATACAAAGATAGGTGGAGGGACAAGTAGTATTGAGGAGGTGGTGAGGCTGCAGAAGGATTTGGACAAGTTACGGGAGTGGGCAAAGAAGTCGCAGATGGAGTACAATGTGGGAAAATATGAGGTCATGCACTTTGGTCAGAAGAATAAAAGCATAGACTGTTTTCTAAATGGGGAGAAAATTCAGAAGTCTGAAATGCAAAGGAACTTGGGAGTTCTCGTCCAGGATTCTCTCAAAGTAAACTTGCAGGTTGAGTCAGTAGTCAGGAAGGCAAATGCAAAGTTGGCATTTATTTTGAGAGGACTTGAATATAAAAGCAGGGATGTTTAGCTGAGGCTTTACAAGGCTCTGGTTAGGCCATATTTGGAGTATTGTATGCAGTTTTGGGCCCCATATCTTGGGAAGGATGTACTGGCCCTGGAGCGGATTCAGAAGAAGTTCACAAGAATGGCCCCAGGAATGGAAAGCTTAACATATGAGGAACATTTGAGGACTCTGGGACTATACTCATTGGAGTTTAGAAGGATGTTGGGGGTTGGGGGGGGGCTCTAATTGAAACTTCCAGAATACTGAATGGCCTGGACAAAGTGGATGTTGGGAAGATGCTTCCATTGGTATGAGAGTCTAGGACCCGAAGGCACAACCTTAGAGTAAAGGGAACACCTTTTAAAACGGAGATAAGGAGAAAATTCTTCAGCCAGACAGTGGTGAATCTGTGGAATTCACTGCCACCGAAGACTCTGGAGGCCAGGTCATTGAGTACATTTATGACTGAGATAGATAGGTTCTTGATTATCAAGGGGATCAAGAGTTATGGGGAGAAAACAGGAGAATGGGGTTGAGGAACTTAGCAGCCGTGATTGAATGGCGTAATTTCTGCTCCTGTGTCTTATGGGATTCTATGATTCATTCTGAGAGTAAGTGGCCAATGCTCCATCTAGTGGCCCACTTGAAAGTTATCATTGTCCATTAGGGTAATGCACAGTAGCTGTGGTGAGATCCATCCATTGCTTTGTACATGTACCAATTATCACTTGTTTCAAGTTACTTACGTTTGCAGAATACCATATGGAAAATGCAATCATAAGTAGCAGGTTATAGGTAACATAAGTGATGTGATGCTGCATAGGTGCATTTTGTTCAGACTCCCTTCTGATTTTATGCTTGATTCATTGGGTTTCTCTTTACTCTTACAAATGCAGAACTGTGAAATCAGAAAATGACAAATCTCAAAAACAACACTGAAGGGATAGACTGAATATTGGAAATAAAAATGATACAAAACCATGCAAGAGCTGTTTACTCAAAACCATGAACCAGGAATATTGTGACAAGCTGTTCGCTTCTTCAAATGTACATGCATACATTGTTTCTGTTTTAGATACAGTGCCTCTCTGCAGAATCTTAGGCCACTTTCACAGATTTCTCGAGGTTCAAGCTGGAACAGAGTTCAGGGGAAAAGAGCTAAGAAGCCAATGAACATCAACTCTGGTAAATCTCTTTTTAACACATTCTTTAAGGTGGAAGAAGAGATTTATGATTCACGATATGGCAGTAACAAGACAAATATTAGATCCATTTGTACAAATTGATATTATATGTATTAACTTGGTATTTATTTTATATGTATCCACATATGTGGTTTTATATTGAGACCATCAAATACAAATGCAAGTAGATGATATGTATTTTTGATGTGTAACACTTTACAAGGGTTCAGACTTGAGTAGAAACACTGACAAAGGTGTAGGGTTGTCAAGTTCTCAAACTGTGTTCCAAAATTACAAGGATATGAATAGCACACTGATAGTTGATGAATATTATGCAGGATTCTTCAATGAATGATAAAACTTCTGAACTGATTTCTTTCAATTTTACAGATATCCACAGAAACTGAATCTTCCCAACCTAGTTTGTATGATACCTTTGTAAAATATAAGAAAACTGGCCTCTTTTATTTATCTCCGTCTTAAATTTAAACAGTGAGATTAAGGTTTGTGCATTGGCTTCCGAGCAATATTCAAAAAGTAGAATTGTCCACAAAGTCCTTAGCCTTGTGTCTCAATCTTTGTTTTATCACACAAAAGAAAAAACATTGATCCCGTTTACCTAGGCCTGAAATCTTTAATTCACAGAAAATGGCCATGTCCTTTCAGCTGTCTGCTTTAATTAAACTCAATGAGAAGACTGAAAGGGTTACATGCTCCCTAACTAGACTCTTAATAGCCTAGATAAGCTCTGATGAAGGGTCTAGGCCCGAAACGTCAGCTTTTGTGCTCCTGGGATGCTGCTTGGCCTGCTGTGTTCATCCAGCTCCACACTTTGTTATCTTGGATTCTCCAGCATCTGTAGTTCCCATTATCTCTTAATAGCCTAGTCCTAGTTCACACCTGGTGTGCTGGTCTGATGCTCAGAGAAAAATAGAACTTCTTACGTGTTGTCCTTCTTTTGCTGCATTATGAAAAACGGAAGAATGTCATACCCCTTAGGACATGTAGAACATAGAACATTACAGCACAGTACAGGCCCTTTGGCCCTCGATGTTGTGCCGACCTGCCGTACCAATCTGAAGCCCATCTAACCTACACTATTCCACGTATGTCCATATGCTTGTCCAATGACAACTTAAATGTACTTAAAGTTGGCGAATCTACTACCGTTGCAGGCAAAGCGTTCCATACCCTTACTACTGTCTGAGTAAAGAAACTACCTCTGACATCTGTCCTATGTCTTTCACCCTTCAATTTAAAGCTATGCCCCCCTGTGCTCTCCATCACTATCTTAGGAAAAAGGCTCTCCCTATCCACCCTATCTAACCCTCTGATTATCTTATATGTCTCAATTAAGTCACCTCTCAACCTTTTTCTCTCTAACGAAAACAGCCTCAAGACCCTCAGCCTTTCCTCGTAAGACCTTCCCTCCATACCAGGCAACATCCTAGTAATTCTCCTCTGCACCCTTTCCAAAGCTTCCTCATCCTTCTTATAATGCGGTGACCAGAACTGTACGCAATGCTCCAAGTGCGGCTGCACCAGAGTTTTGTACAGCTGCAGCATAACCTCTGGTTCCGGAACTCGATCCCTCTATTAATAAAAGCTAAAACACTGTATGCCTTCTTAACAGCCCTGTCAACCTGGGTGGCAACTTTCAAGGATCTGTGTACATGGACACCGAGATCTCTCTGCTCATCTACACTACCAAGAATCTTACCATTAGCCCAGTACTTCGCCTTCGGGTTACTCCTACCAAAGTGCTCACCTCACACTTTTCTGCATTAAACTCCATTTGCCACCTCTCAGCCCAGCTCTGCAGCTTATCTATGTCTCTCTGCAACCTACAGCATCCTTCGTCACTATCCACAACTCCACCGACCTTAGTGTCGTCTGCAAATTTACTAACCCATCCTTCTACGCCCTCATCCAGGTGGTTGACGAACAGCAGTGGACCCAACACTGACCCTTGTGGTACACCACTAGTAACTGAACTCCAGTATGAACATTTCCCATCAACCACCACCCTCTGTCTTCTTTCAGCAAGCCAATTTCCAATCCAAACTGCTATTTCTCCCACAATTCCATTCCTCCACATTTTGTACAATAGCCTACTGTAGGGAACCTTATCAAAAGCCTTGTTGAAATCCGTGTACACCACATCAACCGGTTTACTTTCATCTACCTGTTTGGTCACCTTCTCAAAGAACCCAATAAGTTTTGTGATGCATGACCTACCCTTCACAAAACCGTGCTGGATATCCCTAATCAAATTATTTTTTTCTAGATGATTATAAATCCTATCTGTTATAACCTTTTCCAACACTTTACCAACAACTGAAGTGAGGAACCTGTGGGGACCAGAGATTAGTTACTGTGTGCATAGTCAGCTCAATGCCTTGTGAAGCCAGTGCTACCCCTAATGGACAGAGTTCCTATGAATTGTTTCAAAATGCCTCTTATCATTGTCTTAGACCCCAGATGTTCCACAGACTTGATGGACATCGCAGTTGTGTTCTTTATGTTGCTTCAAAGTCCTCATACCCTTCACCACAGTGATGATCCTATGCAGATAGGAGTTGTTCCAAAATTCTTCCCATGAGTGTCTTGATAACTATATCTCTGATAATTAAAGTTTTCTTTGTTATTTTATTATCCTGCGTCATCTTTCATAACTTTCCACACTGAGGTGAATTGACCATTACCAGTATTTCAGTTTGGTCTACAAGTATCAGCCGAAACATTAAATGTTCTGAGAAGTTTTGTTGGTAGTTGATTCTACTGTGCCATGCTGTTCTACAGTCAAACCAAAATACTGTACCTAAAAGAATTGTATATTTCACTTGACAGAAGCTGACTTCAAGGGAGTGAAGAATTCAGGCAGTTTTGTAAGCAAACCAAGTCGATTACAGTCAAGCCTACCGCCACGTCTCCAGCAAACAATGGGTCCCAAGCAGCAGCACTCTACACATCAGTCCCCAGGCCAACAACCCAAAAAATCATCAGCTGAGAATGTAGGACGAGATGAAGACTTTCCCCAACTTTCAAAGTGAGTATTGAAGGAACTCTTGTTTCTCTGGCTGCATGCATTTAACTAAACAAAGTAAGGAGTTTTGATGGGAGTAGTACATTTGATAAACAGTCTAAATGGATCTGAGCAAAACTTTTGATGTGGTCCCATGTGGCAGATTACTCATGAAAAGTTGGATCTTTGGATCCAAAGCAAAATGATAAGCTGGATTTAAAGTTAGCTCAAAAGCAGGAAGCAAAATGTTATGATCAAGGAGCGTTTTGTGATGTGAACTCTGTTTCCTTTCAGGTTGCATACTAATATAAGTTCTGTTGCCTTTTGTGATGTGTGTCAGTGATTCGGGTTTGAATGTAATAGGGCATGATCAAGAAGTTTAAATTCAATACAAACGTTTAATGTGGTTGATGATAAAGGGACCAGTACACTGCAGAAAGATATTAATGGACTAGGCATGTGATTGGAACAATGGCAATGGGACTTGGTCTGGAAAAGCAAGGTAATATGGAAGCCAATAACGCAAAGAAATAGACAATGTATGGTAGTATGCTGGAAAGTGTAGATTAAATTCAGGACCTTGAAATGTATCTCTATCACTCATTGGAGGTGACTGGACAAGTAGATAGGTTTGTCAGGATAGCATGCAGAATGCTTGCCTTTATTAGATGAGGCATAACATTTGGGTAGTTGTGACGGAACTTTATGAATAACAAGTTACCCTGTAGAATACAGTTCTAACACATGATAGGAAACTTTGTGATTAGAGTGGAGAAGATAAATGGGCAATCTGGACTGGAGAGCTTGAGGAATGATTGGATAGGCTAGAGTTGTTTCGTGGAAGAGAGAAGGCTGTGGGCGAAGTCTAGTTTAAGTGCATAAAATTCAGGGATCTGGATTGAATGGTTAGGAAGGCTTTATTTACTTTGATTGATTTAATAATGAGGAGCATAGATTAAAGAGGTATAGAAGGGATTCAAGGAGAAGTTCTCAGGAAATCTGGAACTCACTGCCTGAAAAGATAATGATAAACAGAAAACCTCTTAACTTATAATTAGTACTGTGTTTGGAATGAAATGACATAAAATAAGGCTGTGGATCAAGAAAGAAAATGGAATTGGGTTGGATAGATTATTGTCATCTGTAATGGAATGACCACCATCCTGTAAATATCAGAATCCCTACAGTGTGGAAACAGACCCATCGGCCCAACAAGTCTACACCGACACTCTGAGCTTCCAACTCAGACCCATCCCCCTATAACCCACCCACTCTACACACCGCTGAACACTGTAGGCAATTTAGCAATGCTAATCCACCTGGCCTGCACATCTTTGGACTGTGGGAGGTAACTGGAGCACCCAGAGAAAACCCACATAGACTTGGGGGAAAATATGCAATCTCCACACAGACAGTTGCCCGAGGGTGGAATCGAACCCGGGCCCCTGGTGCTGTGAGGCAGCAATGCTAACCATCTACTGTGCTTCCCATTATGATCTATTGGTATGGTTGTAAACAAAGGCTCAAAACTTCCCATTGATCTGATCATTTGACTTAGAAAAACGTACAGCACAGTACAGGCCCTTCAGCCCACTTGTTCTGCATTACCCTCTCATTAGTTTATTAGTACAGAACTTGTAGTGCTGAAAAATGGCACATTTTGCTGTCATTAGGACAATTTGCAAGAATTACCAGTCTAAATAAAACACATCTTTTTACATTGTAAGGGGATAAGGTACTTTATGAGAAAATTACTGACTGGTTAGAAAGCGGATTCGTTGGTGGAGATGCTGCCATGGAGAATGCAACAGTAATTTGTTAATTGATAGAAGGCTGCTGAGCTTCATTAAAATTTAAACCAAATAGTTTGACTCTAATTAAGGCATTGACTCAAAAAATAACTTGGAGAATGGCAGTGACCTTTTTTGTTGAGTTGAAACAGGCACCATGTGTTCTTTCTGTCTACAAAGAGGGCTGTTTGTTTTAATAATAATAGCAGAGTGGTTTCAAATCTTCCAGTGTGTGCAGATGTGACACATTATGAGGTGACTAACTATTTAAGTTTGTTGACCATGTAGTTTTTAGTGTATTTGAATTATATAAAAAATGCTGTCCAATGATGGAATCACATCAAGTATACAGTGGATAATATTTTGGGCTTTGTAAATATGGACTGTTTGGATACAGTTGTTACTTTGTTTCATGCTGATATTAAGCATCAGCAAGATGAGTGGTATTTATCATGATCAGGTCACTGCCATTAAGCCAAAAAGACATTCTGCAAATCGGACAAATGAATAAATGTAGTGTATGAAGTTCGGGGCCAATGTAATGTTAAAGTGTGCAGGCTGTATGTCCTAATGACAGGTGGATTTGTCAAACAACATATCTCTGGGCAGTTAGCCCGGTTTCCTGAATCACAATGATTCTGCTTTAGCCTCAGCATGTCCTTTTTTTTAAAAGTGCACAGCAACTTGTGGATTATAGTTTTGGATAAATAGTCTCACAGAACTTTGCAGTGCTTTTGCAACCTTTAGTAAGAAAATTAGAACATTGGAAATAGGAGCAGGAGTAGGCCATCTAGCCCATCGATCCTACACCACCATTCAGTAAGATCGTAGGTGATCTTTTCATGGACTCAACTCCACTTATCCACCCACTCAACAACCCTTAATTCCTTTGCTGTTAAAAATCTGTCGATCTTTGCCTTAAAAACATTGAGAGGCAGCCTCAACTGCATCACTGGGCAGGAAAATCCACAGTTTCACAATCGTTTTGGTGAAGAACTTCCTTATGAAATCAGTCCTTAATTTGCTCCACTTTATTTTGAGGCCACGCCCCCTGGCTCTAGTTTCATGTGCCAGTGGAAACAACCTTCCTGCTTCCATCTTGCCTATTCCCTTCATAATTTTATATGTTTCTATAAGTTTCTGTAATAGTTGTGAACTTTGTGGCATTCACTGTTACCGGGGCCAAAGGATCCAAAATATAACTGATAATTTGTGGGAAAGTGCCAGAAGAAAATTACCGTAAAAGTTACCAGGTTGTTTTAAATCTTGAAATTTTCACCAGTTTCCTTAAGGAAGGAAGAAGAATCACTACCTGGCCAAGCCATAGCAAGGGGTGGGAGACAGCATGGTGGCTCAGTGGTTAGTACTACTGCCTCACAACGTCAGGGACTTGGGTTCAGTTCCAACCTCTGGTGGCTGTGTGGAGTTTGCATGTTTTCCCCATGCCTGTGTAGGTTTCTGCCACAGTTCAGAGATGCACAGGTTAGGTGGAATGGCCATGCTAAGTTGCCCATTGTGTCCAGGGACAAGCAGGCTGGGTGGATTAGCCACAGGAAATACAGGGTAAAAGGGATCGGGTAGAAATGGATGGGATGCTGTTCAGAGGGTCGGTATGGACATGTTGGGCCAAATGGTCTGTTTCCACACTCTTGAGATTCTGTGATTACTAGTTGCTCCTAGTTCACTAAAACTGGTCTCTTAATCAACTATTCAGCTGCATTGTGGAAATGCTATGATGAAGTGACTGTAACAGCCTATCAACACTGTAACATATAAATTAGGAATAGACTCTGATTATGATTTGGCCTGTGTTTCCCAAATTCTGCAAATAAGGAGACCTGAGATGAACTTGGACATTCTCATATTGTTCGCAATGGTCACTACTCTAGTAGAAAATTAGCCATTTATATTCAACTTCAGTTCTTCCTGTTTCTCATTCAGACACACAGGTGCAGTTGGCTTTAATCTATTATGCAGAGCTAGAGTAGTCAAAGTACAACCACAATGTGCAAGGTGCAAGATGCTAACTGACAATTTCATCTCCCTTGTGGCAAATGCATTTCTAAATGATGTTATTTACCTTCTGAATTATTTGGCAAATATTATATTCATGCCCTATAAATTACTGTTGGACAGTATTCAGGGATATGGTCCTCTAAAGTCCATTTGCAGCTCCTCCACTATTTGATATGTTGAGTTGTAGGCCTAAGGACCCATGATGTGGAATTTCATACCTCTCAGAGCACAGGTCCTGATTTACAAATAAGATTCGTATTTGCAGTCAACAGTGGAGCAGCAATGCTTGAAGTGAAGTGTGAGCAATCTAATGTGATGGTCATAAAGCAATTAACAGCACTCTGTACAAAGAAACAGTGCAGTGTTATTGTTGAGACCACAGACTTTGTTTTCTTCCTCTTCATATCCCCAACATTTTAACCATTGAAGTGCCTGGGAGCGGTTGTGATGAACATGGTGTCTTGTAACATTTAGCTTGTGGACCTAATAGCAGAAGAGGAGCTAATTCATTTTAAGTCCATGCTGACTCCTTGTAGAGTCGTCCTGCTAATCTCATTTTTTTCACTTTATTCATGTAATTCTGCTGGTCTGTTCTCTCCATCCCTATCCAACTTTGTTTTGAAATCATGCATCACTTCTGCTTGCACTATCCTTAATGCCAGTGGGTTTCAGCTTATGGCCACACTGCATTAAAAAAATTATTCTGTATCTCTTGCGCACAACTTTGTATCTGTGTCTTTCAGTCCTTGCATCATCAGCTAAGAAAGAAATAAAGGAAGGAAGAACTTGCATTTATATCAGGATTTTCAAAATTGTCTGAAATTTCAGAGCTCCACATCCTATTAACTACATCTAGAAGCATAGACACTGCACAGTGCAGAAAATGCAACGTCCAACTTGCTCACACCATGCTGTCACAAGTAAGGCTTATAAGTGAAAAGTCAAAGCCAATTAGATTTTTCAAATTCACCCTTTTTGAAATGTCTGTGGAATCTGTAACATGTAAGATTAGACTGTGAAGCTGCAAGTCTAATTTGTGAGGTGTGTGCGTGTGCATGGTTGGAAGTGAAGGTGATCTGTTACGTTCATCTTTGTCTGTTGAGAGTTTATTGTAGTTTGTTTGTGCTGTGATCCACTGCCCCCTAAAGTGCGTTCTGCCCCGCTGCTGTAGAGTTTTCTCAAGACATTTTTCCAAAACACAACAACATAAAGTCCAACTGTGCTAAGCAAGTATTTTTCTTTTAACTGTGTCTCATTTGTAGAAAGTATGATCGAAATTTGGTATTGAACCACACAAATGCAGAATGTCAACACCTTGCTTCATCAGTGAAGGTGGAGCCAGATGCTAATCAGGCTCAATCCCCAAATAAAATGCAACTGAAAGTTGAGCAACCCCTTCCTGCACCTCATGTGAGTATGTGGTATATGTTTTAATTTAGTTTTGTATTACCGGGATTTAAGTATCTGTGCATTTATAATATTACGTTGATGATAAAACAACATAATGACAGATTCCAACCTTCTGGAGAATTCTGAGCTGAAACTGCTTTCAGGTGAAGTACCAAGGTTACATGTCTTAGAGGTGAATACTCTTGAAGTTGATCATTTTTAAGGGAATGAAATAATGACAATATATCATTGAAATGTTACCATGAGGAAAAAATATCGCTATCAGCAACCAAACCGTATAACTGTATAATTTCAACATCTAACCAGACAGAATAGAAAGAGATTAATAATATGTTGGAGAGATTGGGGGTAGACTGAATGCAGAACAGGATATGGAGACAAAACATGCATGGGATTAGAAGATGAAGGGAATACATGATGTCTAAATTATCATGACTGGAGAACATGGGAAGTGTTTCTGTTATGGAGCAACATTTGGAAAGAGTGTAATTATTCCAAGAAGGTTTCATGAAATTAGTCACGATGAAAGAAGATTGATAAACACCCAAACTCGCTCTGTCATGATTTCATCCTGAAAAGTTCTTCCAACATTATTCACTAGGCATTTTTGAAACAATGTAGTTATTTATTCACCTAAACTGAATGAAGTAGTATTATGTGCTAACTAATTATGATTTTTTTTCTCTGATCATGATGGCAGTAGATCGCTGGAACATTTCCTTTAAGAGTCTAACTTAGCTAAACTCATTATTGATGTCACTGTTTTTCAAAGATATTGTCCACATTATGAAATATTATGGCTATGTTTGACCAAACCCACACCATATGGAGTACAATACAAATGAGCAGCTTGGAAGCTAATCTTGTCCAAGCAAGATTCCACCTTCCTAACCCACCATAGAGCAGGTCATTAGAGCCAATCATTCTCCAAAACATTTTTAATTGGTTGGCACTGTGTATGTCAGCAAGATACGAACCATTAGAGGTCCAAAGTTGACACTGTTGCTTTTCAGTAATTAATAGGAAGAGTAGTTGTGGCATGCTACGTCCATGCTTTCTATCCTGCTTTCTGCATGTTGTCCTAAGATGTATCCTAAGATGTCCTGAACCTCTTAAAAATTGAGTGAAACAAAGCAGCAGCTTTTTCAATGAAACAATCTATATTCTATGGCCATATCGTAGTCCAAACTTAAAACCGTGTGCATGTTGTATATGAGAGAGAGTGGAATCGAATCGATTCTGGGTCCCTAATACTGTGAGGCAGCAGTGCTGACCACTGAGCCACTGTGCTGCCCTTAGGAACAATGTGCATTGGTTGGGAATCGAACCTGGGCCCCTTCACAGCAGGCGAGAACTCTACCACTGAACCACCAATGCAACAAGAATGCTCCATCCATGTTAATCTAGAAGTCTGCCTCTGTAATGAAGAAGCACCACTGTTTCTGCCCAGTTTCAAACGAGGGACCTTTTGGATGTAAGCCGAGAATCATAACCACTACGCTACATAAACACAACAGTACTGTAAAAGGAACAATTACACTTTCCATGTTGTTGAACATTGCATTATATTATCTGCTGCCTGCTCTTATCACCTTAGAAGTGGAGAAAATGCAGCATTAGATCATAGCATTCAAATTAATATTTGAATTTGGTAAAGCATGGGGTTACATTGAGTACAAAAGTGTCTAGGCAAGCTTCTGGGCACTTAATGTAGTTGGAACGGGAGCTAAATTATAATGTTTGAAGAGGTGTTGGGTAAGCATTTGCTGGCAGGGGGAGGGTAGGTTATTTCAGTTGATTAGATAGTAATGCAGAATTGCACCAGCAGCATAGGTTCAATCCCTGTACTATGTGTGGTAGTCAATGGAACCCCATCTCCTTGCCTTGCTTCGTGGAATGGTGTTTCTGAAGCTATATTAGTAGCTAATTGTCTCTTTCAACTCAAGGGAGATTCTATCTCCTGGTTTGGACTTTGGCTTATTACCTGTTGCCTGTTGGTAAGGAAAGTTTCATAGAAATTCTGCAGTCTGGAAACAGGCCATTCAGCTCATCAAGTCCACACCAACCTTCCAAAGAGCATCCCACCTGGGACCCTTCCCCGTAACCCTAAATTTCCCAGGACTAATCCATCTAGCCTGCACATGCCCGGACACTATGGGCAGCTTAACATGGCCAAAGGCTAAACGCATTAGCATTATATTGTGCCTAAGTTGGTCCCAACAGTTGAACATCAGGACAAAGTGAATAGTAGATGCTAAGAGAAGCAAAATCTGTGTGAATACACAAATTAATAGAAAATCTTTAAAGGTTATGAGGAGTTTGTAAATGACATAATTTTTGAGAGCCAACTTAAGAGCTTCATGACATGAAGAGCCATGGGGATTTGGAGACTGCAGGACTTGATTTTGGCAAGAATTAAGGTTACATCAGTTTGGTGACTGGAAGCTTGGGGAAGTTTATGGAGGGGAGACCAGGTAGGTTAATTTTAGCTTTCAGTGGCATTGTGAGGGTGTATACGTGGCAGGGTTAGGCAGTGTTGCTTAGGTGGAGAAAGTGGTGTTGGTACAGACTAGACATGTTACACTTTCACAAGATCTCATTGTTTGTGGTGTTGTTAATGAATAACGCTGATGGCTATAATGGAGGTGTTCATAGTGTGATGTTTAGGTTCAAACTGCACCGGAGACTGAAACACGTGACCAAAGATGAAACATCAGTGCAGTACTAAAGAATGCTGCACTGTCAGATCAAGGACTGTCACAGTCTTTCAAATGAAATTTCAGGCTGATGTTTGTATGGAGGGAAACGAGAGAGTTCTGATGTTTTCATCAATACCCAAACCTCTGACAAAAGTGTGGAAGTGTATCTTCAATCTGCGATCTTATTTTTTAGAAAGAAGTATTTTAGAATTCTCAATGAATTAGTAATTCAATGAGAAATAAAAGCACTAAAGCAATAGCAAAAACAAAATCCTTCCAAAATTCTCCCTAATGGCAAAAATAGGAAGGCAGATTATTATCTGAGTGGTGGCAGTTTAGGAAAAAGTGAGGTGCAATGAGACCTGGGTGTTAATAGTGGGACAGTTGCTGAGGTTTGGCATGCAGACGCAGCAGGTGATAATGGCATGCTAGCCTTTGTAACGAGAGGATTTGAGTTTAAGAGAAGAGAATTATACAGGACCTTGGTGAGCCTGTACCTTGAGTATTGTGTGCAGTTTTGGCCTCCTAGTCCAAGGAAGGACATTCTTGCTGTTGAGGGAGTCCAATGAGGGATCACTGGACTGATTCTCAGATGGCAGAACTGACAGATGGAGAGAAACTGGGCTTGTACGCACTGGAATTTAGAAGAATGAGGGGGAGATCTCATTTTTTGTGTTTCTGATGGGACTGGACAGGTTGGATATGGGAAGAACGTTCCCAATGTCGAAGAAGTCCAGAACTAGGGGCTCACAGCCTAAGAATAAGGGGTAAGCCAATCCAGACTGATGTGAGGGAGAATTTCTTCACTCAAGAGTTGTGAACCTGTGGAATTCTTAACGACAGAAAGTTTTTGGGGACAGTAGATACATTCGAGAGGGAGCTGGTCATGGCACTTGTGGCTAAAGGGATCAAGGTGTATGGATAGAAAGCTGGAATGGGATACTGAAAGTGCATGATCAACCATGATCATATTGAAATGTGGCGCAGGTTTGAAGAACTGTATGGCCTGTTCCTGCACTTATTTTCCATGCTTAATAGCTATTGACTAATGACTAACTAGAAGCTAATATTATTACGAGATTAAAAGAAGAGATTACTAACATTTTCAAGAAGAATCATGAGACTGGTGATTTGGAGAGTTTTAGGTAGCTGCAAAAGATAATCAAAAATCTGAAGGCTCAGTAAGAGGATGTGAATTTTACCAACCCACGCAAGACAGGAATAATGAGGACACCTGGTAAAATGGTGCAGAAGCACATTGGGCAGGATTCTTGGCTAATAACCACCGTTAGCCAGATCTCTGAGGGGAGGCAACATGTTGGTTGTTAAGTCAAAAAGAAAGAATTTGGAACACACGTTGCATAATTAAGGAAGAAATAGACCAAGATTTGCCAGGGAATTGTAATCTTACCAGAGGATGGCATGATGCAGGATCAGAGGCTTACCAAGTTGAATTGAGGCATTGAAACAGCCAAGAGTGTCCAACAATCTGGAACTTAATGCCTATAAGGGTAGTAGAGGCAGAAACTCTCAACATTTAGGAAGGATTTAGATGTCTCCGAAGGTAGATTGGTTAACCTGGTTGCTCATCCATGCTAGGCTGTCCGGTTTGGTGGTTTTGCAGAGAGAGAGGCCAAAGACAGTTACTGTTCCTTAAAGGTGTTTGCAAGGTGAGAACAATACACTGGACACAGGACAAAGATGACTGGTAGTAAGTATGAAGTAAAAGTTGCCTACACAGTTTGTGGTCAGTCAACGGAGCTTTTAGTTGGTTAGAGTAAACATTATAAAATGTAAAATCTGGTCATGTAATCCAGTCAACAATTGACAGGAAGCTTGCATTTCTTTTTGAAAATTGTCAGTCTCCACAGGGGCCACAACATGGTAATAAATGTTCAGAAAGACCCACCAAGGTGACTTAAATTATTTTCTGGTGCACTCCAACAATGTGCAGTTTGTGTGCATGAAAGTAACTATCAGATTGTGTAAATTATATATTTCTAAAAAATGATGCATATTAATTTCATTTAAATGTCTGTCTTGAAGAATCCATTGGAGATTCCCCCTTGCCCCACAGTGCAAAGAATGGATCCTGTCCTTCAGTCAGATCTGAGCTTGTCATATCTTCCTTCATCAGCACCATCATTAACTTCACCAGTGCTTTCAGTGCATTCATCTGAGTCAGTCACTTGCCAATCAGCAGGTAATGTGTTTATTTGGAGATTACTGATATAATTCAAAAGATAGTTGCATACTGCATGTAGTATATAGATAATTTCACAGTTAGACTATTTTGTGCCTTTCTGGAATGCACATTAAAGGAGGGATGTGATTGTGCTGGAGAGGTTACCAAGATCATTTATCAGGATGTCGTCTGGGCTGGAGGATTTTAATTATGTAGAGAGTGAACAGACTGGAGTTGTTTTCCTTAGAGCAGAGGAGATTGAGATGCATAAAATTAAGACATAAGGGCAGAAATTAGGCCATTCAGCCCATAGAATCTGCTCTGCAATTCAATCGTGGCTGATAAGTTTCTGAACCCCATTCTCCCCGTAACCCTTGATCCCCTCGACAATCAAGAACCAATCTATCTCCGTGTTAAGTGTACTCAATGACCTGGCCTCCACAGCCTTCTGTGGCAGTGAATTCCATAGATTCGCCACCCTCTGGCTGAAGAAGTTTCTCCTTATCTCTGTTCTTAAAGGACTTCCCTTTTCTCTAAGGCTGTGCCCTTACGTCCTAGTCTCTCCTACCAATGGAAACATCTTCCCAATGTCCACTCTGTCCAGGCCATTCAGTATTCTGTAAATTTCTTAAATTATGAGAGATATGGACAACAGGGAACTTTTACCATTGGTGGAAGGATCAATGACCAGGGGCATAGAATTAATGGAAGGTGCAGGAGATTTTGAGATGTGAGGAAACTTTTTTCTCCCCCAAAGGTGGTCGAGACAAAAACCTTCAACATTAAGAAGTATTTAGATATGTCGGGAGTTAAGTTGGTGAATCTGGTTGTAGACTGTGGTGTGTGGTGAGTTGTGGATTCCAAGGTATACAGGATTTGAGCCAAGTGCTGGAAAATGGGATTGGAATAGTTAGGTGATTGTTCTTACTGGCACAGATGCTGTGGACTGAATGGGCCTTTTTCTGTGCTGTGAGCCTGTATGACTGTAATATTTGTTCTACTGGAAATATGAATTCAAATTATATCTTTAACCATGATTTCACTTAGTTTTTAAAGTTATCGATCCTTAAAAATTCAACCTATCTCGTGTATTGTACATTTCATGTCAAATTATTTGTTCAGAAAATGTTCCAGAGTTAATTTTGGGAATATTTCAGGTATGCTTTATAGGTTTGAGCACTTAGAAAAATATAGCGTGATTGTGCAAGAGAATTGATTTTTTTGTGTATTAAGAAATTTAATGTTTGAATCTAGAGCACATTAATAACAACAATTATATGCAACTCCTAAAAATGCTAGTATTTCTTGTAACAAAATGAATGATATCTTTGAACGTTTGTAAAGTCATTTGTTACTTTGGTGATGTTAATAATGTCATAGTTGGGAATCAAATGCACAGTTACCTAACAGTAAAACTTCAAAAACAACAAAGATTACGAATTCAGGAATATGATTCACAGCTTCATTACAATATTACTCAGTTACAATTTTATTTTTAAGGAAGAATATTGAAGATAGCGTCTTCTATTGTTTGACAGAGTGTTTGACACAGACAGTCGTTTCAACATTTTCTTCATCTTCAGTGATGTCCAGTCAGACAATGTCACAGGCTCAAGTGACCGCAGCATTTATTACCCCACTTTCTCCACCTATGCATGGGGCTAATCTCCCACCAATGCCTGCATCTCAAATCACAAGCTGTTGTGATGATCTCTTGTACCCCGGGTTTGCTGTGAATGAAAAGGGAGAGTACCTCACCAGTGCACCTGTGTTTTCATACAACAAAAATGGAGCGGATCTTCCAAGTGGTAAATAGCATGCCCTTTTCTCAATACTATGACAGGTTTATTTTAATTTTTAAAACTGCTGGGAATTCTTCTGTTTTCCTGTATTATTCCATGGCCTTGCAGGACATGATTTACAAACACTGGAATAATAATAGAGAAGTTACAAATGCTGCAAAAATATAAGCCGTTCATTGTCTGAGAGAAAGATAGACTAGCGAGTTTTCAGAAGATTTGTAGCTCAGGTTGAGGTTCTGGATGTAAGTTTGCTCGCTGAGCTGGAAGGTTCGTTTTCAGACGTTTCGTCATCATTCTAGGTAACATTATCAGTAAGCCTCCGGTGAAGCGCTGCTGTTATGTCCTGCTTTCTATTTATGTGTTTAGGTTTCCTTGGGTTGGTGATGTCATTTCCTGTTCTTTTTCTCAGAGGGTGGTAGATGGGCTCCAAATCAATATGCTTGTTGATGGAGTTCCAGTTGGAATGCCATGCTTCTAGGAATTCTCGTGCATGTCTCTGTTCGGCTTGTCCTAGGATGGATGTCCTAATCAAAGTGGTGTCCTTCCTCATCTGTATGTAAAGGATACTAGTGATAGTGGGTCATGTCTTTTTGTGGCTAGTTGATGTTCATGTATCCTGGTGGCTAGCTTTCTTCCTGTTTGTCCAATGTAATGTTTGTCGCAGTTCTTGCAAGGTATTTTGTAAATGACGTTGGCTTTGCTTGTTGTCTGCCTATAAGATATGCCTTCTCCAAACAAAAACAAATATTTCGAGGAACTCGGTGAACTAAAATCTATTGCCTATGATGGCAGTCTGTTCCAGTGGTCCACAGTTCACTATGAATAGAATCACCTCTGACAACTAACCAAAACCTAGCATACTTTGCCTTAAAACTATGATTTATCCTCTCTGACCTACTTAATTAGAACAAGCTGTCAACTTGAACATAATTTATTCCTTTCATAATTTATACACTTCAGTTCATTTGTTCCAGGAGCCTTTGGTTCTTTAGGGTGAAAAGCCTCAGCTCTTTGAACCTTCATAACTAAGGTATATTTTGCTGTTAATTAGTCTCTCTGCCCTCCTCTGCATCCTTTGCAAACTTCAATGTCACCCATTATGGGTGAGAACAAGACTAAACCCTGTACTATGGCCTGACCAACGATTTATACAGCCACAGAGTGCTGAAGTTTGTTTTCTGAATCAATTGTCCTGTAAATAGTCTGGCATATCCCCCACTCAGCCATTACCATCAAGCCATGTGATCAGCGTTGGTTCAATGGAAAGTGCAGGAGGACATGCCAGGAGGTGTCAACCTGGTGAAACCACCAAACAGGACTACTTGCATGCCAAACAACATAAGCAACAAATGATAGACCTACGCAATCCCACAACCAATGGATCAGATCTAAGCTTTGCAGTCCTGCCACATCCAGTTGGGAATGGTGGTGGAAAATTAAACAACTCACCGGCTTCATAAATATCCCCATTCTCAATGATGGAACAGCCCAGCATATCAGAGCAAAAGATAAGGCTGACACTTTTGCAGCAATCTTCAGCTGAAGTGCTGAGTGGATGATCCATCTTGGCCTCCTGTAGTGACCCCCAGTGTTACAGATACCAGCCTTCAGCCAATTTGATTCACTCCACATGATACTACACTGGATACTACAAAGACTGTGGGCCCTGACAACATTCCAGCAATAGTACTGAAGAATGGTGCTCCAGGATATGCTGCTGTTCTAGCCGAGTTACAACACTGGTATCTACCCGACAGTGTGGAAAATTATCCAAGTATGTCCCGTACTCAAAAAGCAGGACGCATCCAACCCTGACCAATTACCATCCCTTCAGTCTACTCTTGATCATCAGTAAGGTGGTGAAAAGTGTCATCAACAGTATTATCAAGCAGCACCTGCTCAGTGATACCTAGTTTGAGTTTCACCAGGGCTATTTACCTCCTGATCTCATTATGGCCTTGTTTTAAACATTGACAAAAGAGCTGAATTCAGGAGGTGAGGTGAGGTGAGAGTTACAGCCCTTGGAACAAAGCTGAATTCAATCAAGTGTGGCATCAGGGAGCCCTAGCAAAACTGGAATCAGTGGGTATTGAGGGAATGCTTTCTGGTAGTTAGAGCTATGCCTGACACATAGGAAGATGGTGGTGCTTGTTGGAGGTCAGTCACCTCAGGTCCAGGTGCAGGAGTTCCTCAGGGCAGTGTCCTAGGCCCAACCATCTTCAGCTGCTTCATCAATGACCTTCCTGCCATCCTCAGGTCAGAAGTGGGGATGTTCACCAACGATTGCACAATGCTCAGCTCCATTCACGACTCCTCAGACACTAAAGCAGTCCGTGTCCAAACGCAGCAAGATCTGGACAATATACAGACGTGGGCTGACAAGTGGCAAGTAATGCTCCCACCAACAAATGCCAGGTTATGACCCTCATCAACAAGAGACTATCTAATCACCGCCCCTTGACATTCAATGGCGTTACCATCACTGAATTGCCCACCATCAACATCCTGGGAGTTGTTGACCAGAAACTCAACTGGACTGACCACATAAACACAGTGGCCATGAGAGCAGGTCAGAAGCTAGGAATGCTGTAGTGAGTGACTCCCCCCTTGACGCCCCAAAGCCTGTCCACAAGGCACAAGTCAGGAATGTGATGGAATACTCCCCACTTAGCTGAATTAGTGCAGTCCTATTGACAGTCCAGAAGCTTGACACCATCCAGGACAAAGCAACCTGCTTGATTGACACTGCATCCACAAGTATCCACTCCCTCCACCACCGATGCTTACTACCAACAGTGTGTACTATCTACAAGATGCACTGCAGAAATTCACCAAAGGTCCTCAGACAGCACCTTCCAAACCCATGACCACTTCCATCCAGAAGGACAAGGGCAGCAGATATATGGGAACACCACTACCTCCAAGCCATTCACCATCCTGACTTTGAAATATATCGCTATTCCTTTACTGTCACTGTGTCAAAGTCCTGAATTCCCTCCCTAATTGCATTGTGGGTTAACCCACAGAATGTGGACTGCAGTGGTTCAAGCAAGCAGCTCACCACCACCTTCTCAATGTCAACTAGGGATGCGCAATAAATGCTGGCCAGTGAGTGACGTCCACGTCCCATAAAATGAATAAATAAGTAAAAACTTCGGTGGTCTATTTGCTGTTGATTTACAGTTTGACCTTTGGAGCTTTAAACATGAAGGTCAATTTTTCCTTTTTTTTAAAATTGATAAAATCTCAATATAGTAGAAATAAATTTGTGTTGGAGACGTATTAAGGAAAACTGTGTTCTGCAAATATCAAAACTTCTAAAACTAGCTAGAAATTGAACTTAAAAATAAATTCAAACTGGCTGTTTATTTACAAAGAGTTATTATGTGGATCAGATGTTGCTCTTAACAAGTGAAAATCCCTTTTGTATTTTCATCTGATTGTCACAAGCAAGTTTTGCTGTTGCAAAACTGCCAAATTAAAATAATTTTGTTTTGCTAAATTGTTATTGAAACAGGATTTCCAAAATTTGTTTAAAGAATTTGTCATGGTTGAGAGATGTACATTCTGGGGAGAGGAGGATCATTCTTTTGTCCTCCATGTAGGAGTCAAGTTGTGAAATGAATAGTCTATTTGTAGGTTTTCTCTGCATAGATGCCATCTAGCCTGTTGAGTACTTCTGTAGTTTCTGTTTTATTTTATTTGAAATTCATAATTTCTGATCACTTACGAATTGATTCACAACACTAGATTGAAAATAGCCTGTTCCATGCTTGCTTCCTTAATGTTGTCCAGAAAACTGTCTTAAATGCATTTTGAGAACTTGCCCTTCAACCTTCATATAGACTAGGCAAAACAAATTGATAAATGTAGTTTGAAGATTATTCAGGATTATTGCAGTTGTGGCAACTGTAGGAATAATAATGATTTCTACGTTATTTTCTTGCCTTTTTTTCGAATAGATAAAAGCATTGTACGCTTTTTCTACAATCTTGGTGTTAAGGTAGGTGATCTTTGTTCCTTTGAATAGCTGTTCATGTCAGAGCATGAAAAGATTATTAATAACAGGAAGCTTGTCTGCTCCATTGATTTACATTGCACATAGTCCTTAGTGAGAACCTTAATGCCTGATTAATTGATTTTCTTAAAACTGCATTCTCCTATTAGATGTCATGGTGATTGTTGTGGTGATCATTGTGGCATCTATGCTCTTCACATGAAGTTTATTGCTGTTGCTATTTTTGTTAAGCGTAGGCATGGACAAGTTGGATTGAGTGGTCTGTTTCCATACTGTATGACTTGATAACTGTTCTGGAAAAACATTTTAAGTTCAATCCTGTAAATATGAGAATGCTTCTTTATGTTTGTTCTATACCACACCCTCACCAACCTCACTTCCAATTGCCTGATGTCTACATGAGTGCACTTTCCAGTAGCAGTTACCTTTAAGCTGCATCCAAAGCCTGTATCTCCTCAGGAACTAAGAGAAAAGGTCAGAATAATTGTAATGCCCCAACTACAGCAGTTTCCCACTTACATTCAACAATTTTTCCCCTCTCATTACACGTGAGGTAGTAAGAAATTAGTAGCAAGTAAAGTATATAGAAAGAAAAACTTACGAGGGACCAAAAATTTAGTGTAAACTTATACAATTTTAAAAATGTAATTTAATCAACAAAGGTTGCTGGAAGGACAGCCAAGTGCAGATCCTGGCACCTAGGAGCACAAGACTGTGCCAGAGGAGGTAAAATATAATAAGTTGGTGCCAGTAATGTTGTAGACCAATGTGTAAGGGTTTTGAAATGTGAGGAAGCAAGTAAGAGATCCTGTTTGGAGAGTGATAGGATCCAGGAATTAACTTAAAGACAAGACCAGTGTCTTCGGTTCCAGTCTCTAAGGGCTAAGAAAATTAGGGAGATGAACACATGACTGAAAGAATGAGCAAGAGAGGTGTTATTTCATGGGATACATATTAAAAATGTGGTGAATTGGCTGGATCAGTGGTGGGAATGATAATTATGATGATCACAAGGAGTTTAAGCTACTAATCGGAAGGAAGACTTGCTCAGATAAAGGTGATATAGATAATTTGAAAAGTGAAAGACAAAAGAATGAATAACAGAAATAATACTTAAGGTACTGAAGTGAAAGCTAGAAAATGTAATTAAACCAGGAAACATGGTAAATTGTTAGAGCTGGAGGACAGTGTAGGGTTTATGCTCCAAAGAAAAAGTTCCAACACAATAGCACCAAATATAAGGACAGACTGAATATATTGCGAATGCAAATTAAACTTACAAGGTCTAATATTCTGGATGTGAGTTTGCTCTCTGAGCTGGAAGGTTAGTTTTCAGACGTTTCATCACCATTCTAGGTAACATCATCAGTGAGCCTCTGACGAAGCACTGGTGTTATGTCCCGCTTCCTATTTATCTGGTTAGGTTTCCTTGGGTTGGTGATGTCATTTCCTGTTCTTTTTCTCAGGGGATGGTAGATTGGCTCCAACTCAATGTGTTTGTTGATGGAGTTCTGGTTGGAACGCCTTGCTTCTAGGAATTCTCTTGCGTGTCTCTGTTTAGCCTGTCCTAGGATGGATGTGTTGTCCTAATCAAAGTGTTGTCCTTCCTCATCTGTATGCAAGGATACAAGTGATAGTGGGTCATGTCATTTTGTGGCTAGTTGATGTTCATGTATCCTGGTGGCTAGCTTTCTGCCAGTTTGTCCAATGTAGTGTTTGTCACAGTTCTTGCAAGGTATTTTGTAGATGACATTCATTTTGTTTGTTGTCTGTATAGGGTCTTTTAAGTTCATAAGCTGCTGTTTTAGCGTGTTGGTGGGTTTGTGGGCTACCCTAGTGCCAAGAGGTCAGAGTAGTCTGGCAGTCATGTGACTACTCGGACCTCTTGGCATCAGGGTAGCCCACAAACCCACCAACATGCTAAAACAGCATCTAATGAACTTAAAAGACCCTATACAGACAACAAACAAAACGAACGTCATCTACAAAATACCTTGCAAGAACTGTGACAAACACTACATTGGGCAAACTGGCAGAAAGCTAGCCACCAGGATACATGAACATCAACTAGCCACAAAACAACATGACCCACTATCACTCGTATCCTTACATACAGATGAGGAAAGACACCACTTTGATTGGGACAACACATCCATCCTAGGACAAGCCAAACAGAGACACGCACGAGAATTCCTAGAAGCATGGCATTCCAACCGGAACTTCATCAACAAACACATTGGCTCCAAATCAATCTACCATCCCCTGAGAAAAAGAACAGGAAATGACATCACCAACCCAAGGAAACCTAAACACATAAATACAAAGCAGGGCATAACAGCAGCGTTTCACCGGAGGCTTACTGATGATGTTATGTAGAATGGTGACGAAACGTCTGAAAACTAACCTTTCAGCTCAGCGAGCAAACTCACATCCAGAACCTCAACCTGAGCTACAAATCTTCTCAAAACTCGCTAAGGTCTGATATGGTTGCTGTCATCAGACATGACTGAAAACTGTTTGGTGCTGTGGATTAAATAAAGCAGCTTGTCAGACTGGAATAATAGGCAACTGCTAAAGGGAGGAGAGTACCCTTCGTGACTAACGATGGAATTACTTTCAAGAGTGTAAGGAGAGGTAAGCAGGCAGTATAAACAAAATGGATTGAATTAAGAAATAGATAATGATTTAAGACTAGCAGAAGTTGTAATCAGCCAGCCTGGTAGTTGCCTTGATGGGCTAGCTCAAATGACTGCTAAAATCAGACAAGTTCAAAGAAGAGTGGTTTAAATACGACTTTAACTTCTATATAGATTTGAATAAGCATACTAATGTATATCGGAATTTCTTGTGTCTAGTATGGTCATCAACAATATGTCCTAGAACTAACAGGGAAACACTCATTTTCAATTCAGTGACAATTAATGATTCAGATTTAGTTATCAGCCTAAAGTCAAATTTTTTTGAACAAAATCTTTGACATGATTCATGTTCAGTGTAGTCTGTGAAAAGGGGAAACATGAAACACCTGCTTGATTCTTGTTATAAATAAGGCTGACTTAATGGGATGAGAGATTGCTCATTGTAATAGATAAACAGATAAAACACCAAAAAAAGTGGATGCTGTTCATAGAAATAAGTTAATGTGTTACAGAATCAGTTTATGTTGCTCAAGGGTAAGAGTTGGGAATGTGGAATTTGAAACATAAACAGATCAGCCATGATTCACATCAGCTTAGCTTAGCTTCAAGGAGATAGGCGGTAGATTAAAAATCAGGACCTCAATGGTTGTAATCCCAGGTGTCTTGTGTTAGTGAGTTTAGAAATAGGAAGATTAATGAATGGCTCAAGAGTTGGTGCAAGAGGGAGGGTTTTAGATTCCTGGATCTCTGGGACGTTTTTTGGGGGAAGGTGGGACTTGGACAAACAGGATAGTCTGCACCTGAACCACATTGGGACCAACATCTTTGCAAGTAGGTTTGCTAGTCCTGTTGGGAGGAATTTAAACTAGTCCGGCAGGGGGAGGAGACACAGAATATCAATGAAACAGAGATACAACTTGCTACAGCAAAGGAAACAAGTCATAGTGAGTTCAGCTATGTTGAGTGTCAAGAGAGTTAGGCAAGGCTGTGGGGAGGGTTTTTTAATGCTGGGAATGTAACTGGCAGACTGAGCTAATGGCGTGGATTTGACATGTGGACGTATGATATTGTTGCCATCATGGAGTGAGGGAAGAGCTGGCCTGGTAACTCGGTACTCCAGAGTTTGGATTTTCAGGTAAGACGGAGGAGGGTATAAAAAGAGTGGTGGTGTAATAGTATTAATTGAGGAGAGCTGCAGTCTTGGAAGGGTCCTCAAATGAGACTTTGTGGGTCGAACTTGGGAAGGTTAAGGGGGTAGCTACTTCACTGGGAATATATTATAGAGTCAGCGGAAATAGAGGAGCAAATATATAGACAGTTCACAGGTGTGTAAGTGTAATAATTGGGTAATTATACAAGGGGATTTCAACTTCCCCAACATAAATCGGAATAGTCATGGTGTTAAGGATTTAGAGGGGGCGGACTTAAATGTATCCATGGGTTTTTTTTGTCTCAATATGTAGCAGGCCCAACAACGGACAGGGCAGTGCTGGATTCATTTCTGGGGAAAGAAGCCAAAAAATGTTCAATGTGGCTGTTGGGAAGCATTTAGGCCACAGTGACCACAACACAGTGTGGCCCAAAGTTGTTCTGGACAAAGAAAAAGATAGCTTGAAAAAGACGACCCTGGACTGGGGCAAGGCAGATTTTATTAAAATGAAGCCATAAAATAAAACCTTCAATAGGCAGTGGATTTCCCAGTTATCTCAGATTCTCCAGCATCTGCAGTTCCTACTATCTCTGAAACACTGATTGACTTCTTTGGCACGCGGTCCTCTATGCACTTGACAATGAAGTCTCTGACGGTGGTGACTTACTCGTCTGGGTTTTCTGCTGAGTATGGTCCAGTCCACCGATTCCAAGAGTGCAGACCAGCGTTGTACTAATTCCTGTGAAGGATCCTCCTGTTTCAGCTTCTGCTTGTAAACTGGGAGGACGAACACGGTGTTATGGTCTCATTCACAAGGTGAATAGAGAGCAGCTGTTCCCCTTAGTTACAGGGCCAATCATGAGATGGCATAGTTTTAATGTAAGGCGCTGGAGATTCAGAGGGGATTTGGGAGAAATCTTTTTCACTCAGTGAATAGTGGGAATCCGGAATCCACTGCTTGGGAAGGTAATGGAAGCTGGAAACCTTACAATCTTTAAAGAATATTTGAGTACTTCAGATATTATAATATTCAAGGATATGGGACAAGAGTAGGAAGATGGGATTAGTGCGCTTTTAGTGGTGGTAATGTTGGTGCATAGTTAATGGGCTGAAGGACCTTATCTATGCTATATGACTCTATGATCTAATTTGAATGGCAGGCAAGACCTGAAGGGCTGAATGGTCTAGTGCAGTTCCTATTTTGTATGATGCTTCAATATTTGGCACATTTCCCATTGTGGTTAGGAATTTGTCACCTGGCAAATGTATTTTGTGCTCAGGAGATAGTGTGCAATCTTTGAGTGAAACAGCAGTAGCATCAGGCAAGGGGTGGAGCTGGGTCATGTGAACAGGCCTAAAGTGACTGACACGATGGAATTTCCATGTTTATAGTCAGGGAATTGCTATACTTATAGCCACTGATTCATTGCATTGTGTATAAATGATTTGTGCCTTCTTATGACTCAAGTTGAATTTCTTTTTCCTTTCAGGCTTACAGTTTACCATTGTGGGCACCATATTCATATCTATATCCACTGAACCAAGCTTATTTGAAAAGTTGTGGAATCTATCCAAGGAGCCCTGCAGCAGTATTTCACCCAAATCCTTGGTTCCATGCGACTGCTGGGCTAATGCATAGTGAGAATGTTATGAGTCCACCCCACTTATCCAGTTCTGCAGAGACCAATGCTCCTGATCATTCAGTACAAAGAGATGCCAGTGATATTGGTAGCCATTCACCATTGTCACAAACTGCTGCACCACTTCTACCTCACAAAAGCAAACCTGTGCTAGACACACCGATCCATGAACAGTCACCTCAAAACTTTAATCCCTTTTTTCCAAGGTATTTTCACAATTTGATATCGGATGGAACCCAACATTCTGGCTGGAGAACACCCGCATCACAGGCATTATTTAACCAGCATGCACAAATGCATTCTTTCAGTTTTCATCCAATGTACATGGCTCTGCCGAGTCATGTATTTCCATTGCAGATAAATAGTGGGAGCTCTGCTTGTCAAAATGATCAGAAGGTCGGTGCATCAGATCTAGTTGAACCGATGTCAGGCAACACACAAAGTTATGAAATAGAAGAGGTGGGGAGACAGCCAAAACTATTGACCAGTGCTGAAGAGGGCAAGCTGACTAAGACTCAGCCTGTCATTTTTGAAGATTCTGAATTATTGGTAAAATCTGGTGGTGGGATTGGTGATACATGCCCCTTGGTTGAGGAACAATCAATCTCCAGCCCTGGTGAAGGATCTGCAAAGCAACATTCAGCCCTCAGAAGGGATAAAGAATCCATATTGATAGAAAAGCTAAATCCAGCACCTGATAGTGGGCTTTCTTGTGTGGATACACAGTATATTGAGGCGCTCAAAGTTGCTGGAGCTGATGCAAATGAATTCAAATTTGCTAGTCAATGTTTTGAGGCAAGATCCAGAAAAGACTTAACTTTTCAGTGCATTAGTGAATCGAATGTTGATACTGTGGCACGTGGTGTAGAAGTCATCCTTTTGGATCATACCTCTGAGAATAATTACAAAATGCCTGTCGTAATAAATAATAACAAACCTGTGCATTTTAATAGTCAGACTTTGGGAAAGGGAAGACACTGTATAAAAGAAGATAGTTCTTCAGAAAGGACCGTGTATCAATGTTCTCCTTATGTGCGCAAGAAAGGAGAAAAAGAAATGAGCAGGAAAAAATGCCAAGGAAAATCTTGGGTATCAAAAACTACATGTTGCCTACCTGATAGCCATGTTAGCAGTAGGGATGCAGCAGATAGCATTAAAAGTGAGACCAAGTCACCAATTAAAGATGGCAGTGTTCAGAGTGTAAACAATGTTGCACAGAATTCTGAAATACCTGTAGATCTTGGTACTGACAGGCATGAAAGCAAAAATGAAAAAAAACAAGAAAAAGTGAAAAACCAAAAGTTTTCTATGCGTCAAAATAGACTGGATGAAGAAACTGGTCTTGGAAACAGGAGAAAACATGATGTAAAGGAATTTCAGAATTGGATGGTTGTTGAAAATGCCAGTGGATTGTCATTTGAAGGAAAACGCAATGGTTTTAAAAAGCAGAGACATAGAGAGGGTGGGAAACCCTGTCCTGCTGTACGAAAATGCTAACTGCGTAAATTTTGGAAAGCAGTGACTGACAGAAAGAGAACCATTACACTTAAATTGATCTTACAACTGTTTTTGCAAGAATTTAAACACTTGTTTTACAGCAGTTGCAGAATTGATAGAATATTAAAGCAAGTAGGGAGGCCATTTGGCCCGTTGTGCCTCTTCTGTTTGATAGTTGTCCAGTTTATTCCCATACCCAAGGCTTTTTGTTGTAACCTTGAAAATAAGCCCTCATCATGTATATGCCCAAACGCATTTTGAAAACTCCCGTGGAATAATTCTAGCATCGTCAGATGTTGTGGTTCTAGTTCATAATTTACATGAAAAGAAAACTTCCCAGTTCTTCGTCAGTTAATTTAAATTTTACCTCTGGGTACTGAGCTACTCTCTAGACTAACCAGTTTGACACTTTTTCCTCTATCAAACACCACCTCATAATTTTGGAATTCTGTGTTAGGTCTCCCCATATTGGAAGCACATTATTCATGGGATCCGTCAAGAATTGATTGTTGATGCTTCAGCTTCTCCATATTTATTAATTACTTAGATTGCTTGAGAGGGCCAAAGACACAGATTTACCAATGAGAGTAGCCAATGATAAAAACGTAAAATAACAAAGACACATTGATGGATTCTGTAAGCGAATGAGATGTGGTCAGTGGATTACATTTCAATTCAGTGTAGGATCATCTATTGTGGTTCATAACGGATAGATCTAAATAATATTTACAGAGTATAAAGTGAGGTCCAAAGTGATTTAGGCTTCTATGGATCACTATGTAAAGGATAAAATAAATTGGTGACTAATGAAACGTTACAGTACTAGAATGTGAAAGGAACAATGTTTTACTGCACTACAGCTGCACAAAAACCTAGCTAAACTACATTTAGAGAATGTGGATAGGAGTCTGGAGCAGTGGTAGGCAGTATGGCCCCCAAGTCTGTTTTACAATTTGATCTACAAGGCCTTAACTAATCAGAATATGGCCTCAACTCTACTTTCCAATCCAAGCCCTTTGATCCCTTTAACAGTCAATAATTTATCTAGCTGAGCCTTAAATATATTCAATGCCATGCCTCTCTCAGGAAGAGAATTCCACACAATCTATCTGCCTTCTGAGAAACAAAAAAAAATTCTTTTGATCTTCACCTTATATGGAAGAAGTCTTATTTTTGAACTGTGCTCCCTAATGTTAGTTTCTTCCATCTGGAGTAACATCTTTGCAGCATCCACCTTGTCAAATCCCCTCGGGAACTTGCTTCAATAAGATCACTCCTATTCTTAGAACTCCAATTTCTTTTGAGGCCGAACATAACTTGACAATCTTTGCATTACTGGAAATCAGGTAAGTGAACTTTCCCTGCATTTCTTATATTGTAGTGATTTCTTAAATAGGGAGAGCAAAACCAAGCTCCAGATGTGGTCTTACTATTGCCCAATACAATGCTGGCAAACTTCCCCACTTAAATATTCCTTTCCACTTGCAATAAGCTACAAAATTTCATTTGCTTTCCTAGTCACTTGATGTACCTCCTTACTAATTTTGTAAGTCATGTACCAGGGCACTCAAATTCCTCAATACTGTAATGTTGCCGTCTCTCCATTTAAACAACCTACTATTTTCCTTCCAGCCAAAGTGGACAAGTTTACATTTTCCCCCATTACACTCTAACTGCCAAAATTTCTGCACACTCATTTATCCTTTCTATATCCATTTACGGAGTCCTTGCGTCTTCCTCCTTGTTTGTGTCATCAGCAAACTGAGCAACTATACATTGGATTGCTTCATCCAAGTCAATGATATAGATTGTAAGTAGTTGCAGTAATTACCAAAACTCATCCCTGCGGCGCTCCACTGATTACATTTAGCTAATCTTAAAATGACCCATTTATTCCTGCTTTCTTTTTCCTGTTTGCTAATCAGCCCTTTCTGTGTCTTAATAAGCTATGAGCTCATTTGAAGGGTCTAGGCCTGAAACGTCAGCTTTTGTGCTCCTGAGATGCTGCTGGGCCTACTGTGTTCATCCAGCCTCACATTTTATTAGCTCATTTTTGTAGTAGCCTTTGATGTGGAATTTTGTCAAGTATGTTGTGGAAAGTCAAGTACAAAGTATCTACTGGTTCCCCTTTTATGCACATACTATTACATCCTTAAAGACTATAACAAATGAGTCAAACACCACTTCCCTTGCAAAACAACACTAACTCTGCCTGATTGCATTAAAATTTTCTAAGTGGTTTATCAGAACGTCCTTAATAGATTCCAGTATTTTCTCCATGATAGATATTAAGCTAACTGACCCATAGATCCTGCTACTGTTTCGCTCCTTTCTTGAATAGAGTTCCATTCGCTTTTTTTCCCTTAGCTGATGGAACCTTTCCAGAACCAAGGTAATATGGTATACCAAAACCATGTATGTACTCCTTTCCCTGTTGAATTATAATTGTTTTAAGTTTCTCCCTGTCTTCCACATGATTTATGCTTTTTTTCTGGCATGTTATTTTGCCTTTTAACTGAAGACCCTCAAATAATTGCTGTTTCCTTATTTCCCATGATTATTTCCTGACTTACACTTTTGACAACCAACACTCATTCACTTTTTCATTTCTTAAACAATCCCTGTAGCAACTCACAGTATCTCTTTGTCTTCAGTTTGCTGCTTTTTATTCATATAATCTTGTGACCTGTCAGTAAACTTCGTGAAATTTACACTTCATTTCAGTGCAGTCCTATTTTTAACTTCTTTAGTCACAAATGGTGACTATCTTTTTGTTGCTTTCTCAAGTCTCTTTGCTCAGTGCTGTGAAGTATCTCCTTATCTTCCATTTAACCTACTACCTAATTCACTTTAACCAGCTCTGTCCTCGTACCTTTACAATTATCTCTCTTTAATATTAAAACACTAAGATTAGTCCCAATCTTCTCACCTGCAAATTCAATAATGCTATGATCACTGCTACTTGTGGACCCCCTTTTATTATGAGATCATTAAGTAATCATGTCTCATTGCACTATACCTTGCCTCGAAAAGGCTGCAGTCTGGCTGTGAAAGTGCTGCTCTAAGAGGTTCATCTTACAGGCTATCTTTGTCAACAGTATTCATTTAATCTACTTCCAGATTAAAATTGCCCGTGATTATTACTGTCATTTCTCGCAAACAACATTCCCTATAAGCTGCATTGCTGTGCAGTTGTTCCAGCCATCCATTTGTCGATTGATGTACCAGCACAATTCCAAACTGTCACTTCTGGATTTCGGAGTTGTTAATGCATAACACAGGTCCGTGCAGAAAAAAAAATTAACAGTTGTAGCTCTCAAACCTCATTAACATTTCCTATTCACTCCATCTCAATGACTTAGTATTGCTATTTTATATCCCCATCTAAACTGAGGTCATCTTTCAGCAATATACTGATGTCACCTTTAATTATCAGAACTACACTATTACATCTTTTGAGTTTCATGTCTTCTGAAATGTCATAGAACCTTGAATTTTCAGATCCTGGGCTTCTTCATATTGCAGTCATTTCTCTGTCAAGGCTATCAGATTGTACATATTTATTTATATTTGAACAGACCACTGATTTTTCGCCATGTACCCCCTTCTCTTGTATTTTGTCCGTCTTGGTATGATTTTTCTATTTCCCTCTGTGCAGTCTGTACGTTGCCCAGTTTTTGACTGCATTTATATCAGATATTGTCCTAAACCTCTCATCAGTTTTATTTTGGTCTGTCTTACTTCTGTCATCTAAATGCCCCATGTTTTCCCCCTTACTGGTTTACTGATCTATTCTTGTACAGTTTTTCTAGCTTTTGGTAATAATGATATTGTTAAAAGAATTTAAGATAATATTGACAACAGGAAAAAGGGCTTGTCAGTGTGTTAGCGGGAAGGATATACAGATGAGACACATAACTCAACCCTTTGGATTTGGAGTATAGATGCATTGCATTTTTATCTTTAGATCAAAAGACATGGTAGTCAAAGGTTATAGTGAAATCTGTTGCTGCCGTAATGATAGACCTCTTTCTTCTCCCAGTAATGACTCCAACATTCTATTGTGAGGAAAGAAAAAGTTAAACTGAGAGCTTAAGTCTTTTTTTGCTTATTTGTATAGATGGTTTTCTTAAATATTGAAGAGCAACATCATTTTTTAAAAAACTTCACAGCAACACAGAACTATGGCCAGGAATAGTTTTTGCCATAACAGGAATCCTTAAGTTTATTTTTCAACATCAGACACTTGAAGGACAATTTAATAACGTGATATATTGTTTACAACCTGTATACTGAATAGATTAACTTACTTTCACTTTGTTTGACACAAACAATGCTGCAGAAACTCAGCAGGTCCGGGAGCACCTGCAGAAAGAGAAGCTGAATTACCATTTCAAGTCCAAAGAAGTCCTATTGGATTCAAAGAGAGTTTCTCTCTCCACAGATGCTGCCAGACTTGCTTGTTTCTCCAGCATTGTTTAAGATTCCCAGCATCTTGCTTTTATTCACATTGTTTGGCTTGTTACAGTTACTGTACTTTGCATGTTACTCTGTTATAATCAATTCTGGAGTCAATTATAGTTCTAGTTTCAAAATTAATTCTGGTCTGTATTGCTAATTTTCACAATTGGTGTACATATCCGGAATAGGCAGAAATGGAAGAGCCTGTTTTATACAGTTGACTTCCATTAAACTGTCAATATAAACTGTGAGAAAGAGAATAGTTTGAGAGCTTTAGGATTTAATCCTGTGACCACTGACCAGGTAAAATCTGGACCCAAATTTATTATTGGTAAAAGCTTTTAGCACAACAAAATTCTCCTTTTACACGAATACAGAATACCTAACATCCGATAGAGAGAAATCATAGACAGTGTCCCTTTAAACAAGATTTGTACAATATATTGCTTGTGGTTCAAGTAAACTTTTTATTGCTCATACTTTTGAATCCTGTTCCCTCCTATTGCAACTGTTTTAATTTATCACTTTAAACAACATTCAAATGTGTTGTTTTTTTTGCAACAAGTGGAGATTTGTGGTAACAATTGTACAATTTCTCAAATGGTTTTGCTTGGGTGACCACCATTCTTCTCAAGTACTACTTTCTGCCTTTGCATTGGCCTGCCGACAACTACCTCAGATAACTTAGTACTGTTTAGTTTTGCTTTCTCTCTAATATTTACGTTGAATGTTTTATATTTCTCTGATCAATGCCCACAAGATTTGTTGATATGTAAGCAGTTCATATTTTTAATCTGTCTTGATCTGACATCCTATGAGGAGTGCTTCTGTATTTCAATCATATTTGAACATATATGCCATTGAGTTTTAGTAGCAGTTACTGCAGTACTTTGGTTATATTCTTCCATATATAAAGCTTAAACTAATGAGGAAAGAATGACTTTGGTTTTGGTTTGGTTTGTTAAAAACATAGTCTAATCATTTGGATGACGTTCAGTCTCGTGTATAAAACTCAGCTTATCTTTATGATACATTGTCACTAGGTTTTTTTTGTTTGACTTTGTTTTATAAATGGTTTTGATCTCTGCTCAGATCTAAACTTATTAGGAACAGATTGTGTACAGTGAAATGGGGAAAAAACCCAACAGGTCAAAGCAGCAGGACAATGATTCAAAAGGGTAGGTCCAACATTGATCTTGGAAGACAACATTTGTCATTTAATGGTAGACTTAAAGACGTGATCATTTTGTGTACAGCATATGGAACACCCATATTTCCTGTAAAACACACTTGTTGGTCTTCAAGCTTTTGAGAAACTGCAACAGATATAATACCGCATTATATGTAGACAGTGCTGTGACTTCCATTGACTTGAATGATGTAGTTGATGATGGGAAAAGTTTGAGTTTTAAAGAGTTAAGTGATTTATCACTGATTTTTCAGTGCAGCCACTGGGCAAGATTGTTGTACTTAATCAGCAAAAACAACCTTAATTTGGAAGTATATATTTGGCTAATCATAATGAACATTTTAAAATTGAAAATTCTATGTAAAGCAATCAATCAACTTTTTTTTTTGCTTAGAGATGGGCCTTTATTCTATTTCTTTTGACAAATATTCATAAACAGGTTTGACTGCAGCTTTTCACTATGCTGTGTAATTTGTATACTCTTATGGGATACTGTACAATGTAACTGAAGACGTTTATGGCACAAACAGCCCTTTGGAATAACTGTATCTATACCATTTCTACAACAACCTGTAAGTGTTCAACTACACTATGCTCTCTCGTAGCCATGAATCATCTGGTAGAGACTGCAATAGCTTTAAATTTAAAGCTGTTATGTTCCCAAGTAATAGTTTCAATTGAACCCATTCTAAATATTGACTTTACATTGTGACGTATTGAAAATAAAAAAAAATCCTTTTCTTAATTACAAGTTGTTAATAGTAGAAAAATGCTGGACTGTCAGAGCAGAGAACTAGGTAATTTGATCAGTGATCAGTTTTGCAGATCATCAAGGAAGAAGAGATGGAGACTTTAGGGATGGATTTCCAGAACTTGAGGCATTGCACTTGAAGGGATACTTTCAGGTACACATTTTTTAAGGTTGTTGGACTGGCAATTAGAGATGGGGCAATGCCATGAAGAGATCTGAAAATTAAGATGAGAATTTCAAAACAAAAGGTGTTGCTTAACTAGATGTCAATGTAACTAGTTTACAATAAATGTTGTAGCCTCTTTACTGAAAAGTGATTTGAAGTTAACTTGCTAATTTTGTTACATATCTTTACAGGGATTATATACTGCAGTGGCACTTGTTAAAAATAATCAGGGAAACATTCACAACAGTCATGAGACAGTGAGGTGTTCTAATTATGATTATGCAATAAGACTATTATTGGAACATGAGTGTCCAAATTAGATGTGTTAAATCATTTCTCATACTTGAGAATGTTTTACTGTGTAATGGGATGCAATTAATATGAACTAGACTGGACTGTTTATTTTGTTGTAAAGTTTAACTTTTGTTTTTTTTTTCCAGTGTGTAGTTCTTTAACTGCTCTACTGCTCCCTATCTACATGTTGGGCCTCAATGTCATACTTATTTCAGGGTGTAGAAAGTGACTCACTGCATAAGACAAAATCCCACTGGAGATAAGCAAAGGAAATTAAACAAATAGAAATTGATTAAGCAGTGACCATGGTTGCTTGCAGCTTTGTCTCTGACCCACAAATAGGTGGGAGGTGGCACAGTTTAGTGACCAAGGTGTGAAATACATTTTGTATTGGCATAGCTGCATTCCTTAAAAATCTGGGTTGGGAAAAGAACTTCCTTTCCCCCTCCCTCCGTCCTACTTGTAATTTGGGTTTCTACCAGTTGCGGTGCAAAGTTGTCTGTACTTTATTACATACTACTCACATCAGTTTCCTATTGACAACTGACTTCCAGCAAGTCACAATGTCCTTGAAGGACAGAGGCAACACACTTTATACCATGTACAAGAGATGTCCTAAAATTACTGAATCCCTTCTTTTGGATAGGTTTCCTTTATGAATTCAAATAAAAAAAAAACAAAACCTTAACCTTTACCTTTAATTGTACTCCAAATATAGATTTTCCATTGTGTAATTAGTATTATTCCATCTTTTTGCACATTATAGCCAAAAAAAGAAACAAAGTATACCATCCTTGATTTGATATGATTTAATATTGTTAATAGGACACCGTTATTGTCAAAAACAGCTGTAAAAATAAAGCACAATTGCTGTTTCCACTTGTGGTATAATTAATAAACCAAAACACCTCTGGTCACCCTTTTAAAGGAACATGGTTGTTTTGACCAATTCAATGAATTTCTACCTTGTCAGCCTCAAACTGGCAATTTTACATCACAGCCACAAATAAATAAATGTACATGTGATAAAACCACAGTTTTCAGCATCATACACCAATTACTTAGAAATATTAAGGGGAAAATGAACATTTTCAAGTTCCGAACTGCTGTGTAGTTGTTGATTGCCCTGTAAAAGACAGTCTGTCAGTTTTCATTCTGAATGAATATGGTAATGAGGATTCACAAGTTTGGCTCTGAAAAATTGAAAGTTTAATCATCCAAGAAAAAGTAGTTTCCACTCTTCTTCTGCTCCACATCCTGTTAAAGGCAAGGGGATAAGTCATAAGTAAAATCCTGGAAAAAGCTTTAATGTTTGCTTTCTCAAACTACTAAAAAAAAATCAAAAAGGAGAATTAAACGATGCTGAAGTTTTTTTTTGAGAGTAGCCATTAGTTAAATCATCTCCTCCTGCTCTGCTTGCCTGCTTTAAAGGAAGAGCTTAGTGCCTGCACATTATCCTAAACAAGTTATAAATATACTGTGTTTAATGCTATAATACAAGTGCTGAATTAAACTCCAAATATGTTTTCATACAGCACGGCAAGGTAAACCTCCTTTTACTCTTCAATTTTCTCAATGTTTTTTATTTGTAATTATTAACTTTTTCACTTCAGGTATTTTCTGCAAATTTTAAACTCATGTATGTACCTGGAAGCTTTAAAGTCAATTGGTATTTAAGACTTACTTTGTGGTACAAGGGAGCTTGAATAAATGTGAATTATATTTATCAATATTGTCATGATGTTTTTGTATTTTCCATTAGTGCATGCTGGTTTTATTCATCATGAATATATACAGAAACCTTTGCTCACCTTAATAGAGTTCATTTTATTAATCCTTGGTCTATAGTTGTTTGGATCTCTTCGGAAGGTGATTTCCAGCTGAGATAAGAATTTGTTCATTCCAGCAAGCAGTGTCTGTGGACTTGAATTGTTTAAAGAGTGCAATAAATTACAAGTGTATTCTATAAGAAACTCTCTGCATTGCTTGACAAATGAATAATTCTTTTCATTAAGGTGAATTAGAGAGCAAGAACGAGAGCAAGTTTCTTAATGAATCAAGATACTGATGGAAATATACAATCCATGGTTCTGCCTCAACCACTTGCATATATCATGTCACCCCTTTTATATTACATCTTTGTAATGTCCACAACCGTTCTGAAAGCTTACTTTCACTCAGTTGCACTTTCCCATCTCTCAGTGCATGCTTAATCTGTACAAACCAAAGGAGAACAACAACTACAGCTAGTGGCAATTCATAACAGTCAGTCTATAAAATTAATCTTATAAAAGAGCACAAAGTAGGGACAAGGAAAGGTCATTTAAGACCATGTAGAATTCAGATAGTCAAATGTTATGAGTGCCAACTTTATCCAGAGACAAAATTTACTGTTTAGGCCAATCTAGTATTCAATAAAGAGGATTTTCAGAGAGACTCAAATATCAAAGAACTACCACATTTTACTCAGACACATTCTTGTAGAAATTTTTTCTTCATAGAATCCCTGCAGTGTGGAAATAGGCCATTCGGCCCAACAAGTCCACAGTGACGCTCTGAGCATTCCCACCCAGACCTATCTCCCTATAACCCACTTAATCTATACAACCCTGAACAGTACACGCAATTTAGCATGGCCAATCCTACTGGCCTACACATCTTTGGACCATGGGAGGAAATCCATGTAGACACAGGGAGAATGTGCAAACTCCACAGTCACCAGAGGGTGGGATCTAACCCAGGCCCCTGGTGCTGTCAGGCAGTGTTAACCACTGTGTTCATATGCAATCCATTCACCAAGCACAGCTACGTTAGTCCAAGTAACCAATTGAATTATTCAAGAATGAGCATGGTAATTTATTAATTCTAAATTATTATGCTCATAGTTTGACAGAGCAGCAATCTAGCTGAACTCAGTCCTGTCCTGAATTACGACCTCTATCCATAGAAGATTCAATATTGAGACTTTTGTGATCTACCTACAATAAAATCATCAGTTACTCCATTTACATAGTGGAGAAGAAAGTGGAATTTGAAGTTGAAAACATGTCTGGCTGCATCTGTGGTGAGAGAAACAAACCTAACATCAAGTTTCTCAGAACAGAAAGCATTCTGCCAAAGAGAATGCAACAGGCACTGGTGTCCAATTAGCTGAGATGTATGTTTGTGTTGGGAAGGGTGGTGGTGGATATTTAAGTGTTAGTGGTACGCATTGCAGTAATCAAAATGTAACCAAAAGAAACTCCACAATTCATGGATGTGCCACTTAAGGTTAGTGGAAGGTGAGAGGAACTGAGGTAGGTACTCTAGAGAGGATGGCAGCACAAAGCATGTGTCACAGGAGCAGGCAAGTGGGACTAGTCTTAGTCTGGAATTACACTCATCACAGACTGGTTGGACTGAAGGATCTGTTTCCATGCTATACAGCTATTACTGCAAAACTTCGACTTTTGAACTCAAGTCCATGTGTAAGGTCATGGTCGTAAAAAGAAGTCAAAAACAGCAGTTCTCTATGTGGCCTTTAAACGAGTGAAACCAACTTTCTCTTGTCGCATATTATGTGAATTATTTACTTCAAAAGAAACAGCTCCTGTCACCCTGGCCTTACACAATAGTTAACACACTCGAAGCTGATTTCCCACTTTGTAATACTTTTGTTCTACTTATCCAGACAAATGGAGAGTATTCCACCACACTCCTGACTTGTGTTTTGTGGACGGTGAACAGGCTTTGGGGAGTCAGATGGTGAGTTAGTTACTGCAGAATTCCTAATCTCTGACATGCTGTTGTAGCTGCAGTATTTATAGGGCTAGTCCTGTTCAGTTTTTGGTCAATAGTTAATTGCCAGGATGAGAGAGGTAAATTCAGCTACAGTATTGCACTGAATGTCAAGTGGTGATTGTTAGTTACTCCCAAGTACAGATGGTCATTTTCTGGCATTTTTTTTGTGGTGCAAATGTTACTTGTCAGCCAAGGCTAAATATTGTTCAGGTCATTCTGTGTTTGCACATGGATAACTTCAGTGACTAAAGCATAACGAGCGATGCTGAACGTTGGCAGAAGTCCCTATTCTGACCACATGATATTATAAAGGTGAACAAAAAAGTTGCTGACAGTTGTTGAACCTAGGGCATTAACCGGAGACAAAAAGGGCTCGTGGGGCATACTGGTAACATACCTATCTCTAGGCCTAGACTCAAGTCCCATCTGCTTTAGAAGTGTCAAAAGACGTTTGAACAGGTTGATCAAAGCATTTAACCTGAGGCAGTGGGTATGTGTAGTGCAGTGGCAGTGTCCTTATCTGTGAGCTAGGAAGCTCAGATTCCTTGGATAGGCATATGGATGATGATAGGATAGTGTAGGGGGAGGGGCTTAGATTAGTTCACAGGTCAGCGCAACATCGAGGGTCGAAGGGCCTGTTCTGCGCTGTACAGTTCTAAGCCTGGGTTCACATACCTCTAAATGGGCTGATTATAAAGTATCTACCCTCAGGAATTCCTATCCAATTAGACACGCATTCTCTTTCTTACATGTCATGCAAACCATGCACTCTTGTGAAAGTACCACTGTACCTGACAAATAGCCCTATTTTCACTTAGTCATCCTCTAAAAGGCTGTAAATTTCCATTATAGTGGTTCTTGACACCACTAGCAACTTGCTTCTGCGAAATCTGGCCCCAAACCAATTCTCCTATTTTTGCAGCCTGCCTGCCAGCCAGCCATCAATCTGCATTTAAATGCCTAAAATTCTAATCCTGGAACCCCTATTGCTACTAGCAATATGAACTTAGGAACTGGAGTTGGCCAATTTATCCCTTAAGCCTGGTCCATGTTGCAATAAGATCATGGCTGAACTGTAGCCTAACTGCATATGCCTAGCTTTGCCCTTTATTGATTAAAATATTAATCTCAGATTTAAAATAAACACAGATTTGCAAAGCATTGTAGAAGGCCATGTGGACCACTGTGTTGGCTCTTTGAAAGAGTTATCCAATAAGTTCTGCTATTTTTCTGTAGCTCAGCAGATGTCTACTTTTAACCGTATGCATCCAATTCCCCTTTCAATGTGATAATGAATCTGCCCTCACGCTCTTTCAGGCAGCAAACTCCGTATCATAACTTGGTGTGTATAATTTTTAAAAATCTCCTAGCCCCATCTAGATTTTCAAAAAAGTAAGTTTCACAATCATGGTATTGTTGACTGGCGCAATGGGCTGAATGACATTCCTATTTATGATTCTATGTTACAATAAAGACATTCGCAATGTTCTGTTCTTTGCAAGTTCATTTTCATATACCCCTTTTTTAACTCTTACTGTCTGCTGTTACTTGTTTTTTGTAACATTCTTACTTTCCAGAATCTTTTCTCCCCCCACTTGCAGTTTTTCTTATACCTCTTTCATCATCATAGTTTTTTTTTCCTGTCAAGTAAAGATTTCACACCTGGGGATATAAATAAGTTCTATATAACCTTTAAGTGTTTTAAATGACAACCACTAGAGTCATTTTTTTCTATTAACAAATTTTCACCATTTAAAATGGACAATTCCTATTTATTTATTGCATCAAGAACCTGGATAGTCTTCTTGCATTTCTCCCTTGCAAACAGCATGTTAAACTTCGTCACAACACCACTAGAAAAAAATTATCATTCACTCATTGATTGTGATGTAAAAGGTTTAATTAACAGCCTAAATCTAACGTTGCCTGCTGGTATACGTTGCAAAACTATATCAAGAGCACATTCAAAGCATTTGCCATCTACCTGACAACAGGCTGTTTGCTAATCCAAGACGTACAGAAGTTAAAAATTTCATTAAAACCACTTTGGTTTTGCTAGATTAAACTTTGTCTTGGTATTCAACTGTATCATAGCTCCTACCACTGGACTGAACACATGTTCCAATGCAGTCTTAAATCTCTGTTTTTCTTAACTCCAAAGCACAGTCATTGCCTACTTTTTTGTTCTATCTATTGCTATTGGAGTAACTTTCTCCTTAAATAGAGTACATAGAACATAACAGCACAGTACAGGCCCTTTGGCCCTCGATGTCGTGCCGACCTGTCATACCAATCTGACCTCCACTATTCCATGTACGTCCATATGCTTATCCAATGACAACTTAAATTATCTAAAGTTAGCAAATCTACTACCGTTGCAGGCAAAGCGTTCCATTCCCTTACTACTCTGAGTAAAGAAAACTACCTCTGACATCTGTCCTATATCTTTCACCCCTCAATTTAAAGCTATGCCCCCTCGTGCTCACCATCACCCAACCAGGTTGTGGGCACGGATCTGTGCAGAATCTGAGCCAGCCTTTTCCCAGAATGACTGACTGAACATATCTCTGGAGGCGAACACTGCAGGCAGTCTTTGATATAAACAGATCCATTCACATACCTGACTAACTCAAGTGTGTTTGTGTCATCCTTCCAGACCCAGTGTGCAGTTAGATTATTTGTTAATTTTTGCTAACTTTTCCATAGACTTTTATAACCTGATTTTCTAAAAATGCATTATTCATTCATTTTTTATTCATGGGATGAGGGCATCATTGGCTAGGCAGCATTTATTGCCCATTCCTAATTGCCCAGAGGGCAGTTAAGAGTCAACCACATTGCTGTAGGTCTGGAGTCACATGTAAGACAGACCAGGTAAGGATGGCAGTTTCCTTCCCTAAAGGACATTTGTGAACCAGAGCGGGTTTTTCCAACAATTGACAATGGATTCTCGGTCATCATTAGATTCTTAAGTCCATATTTATTTAATTAAAATTCCACACAATCTGCCACAGTAGGATTTGAACCTGGGTCCCCAGAACTTTTTCTGGGTCTATAGATTAAAAGTCCAGTGATAATACCACTAGGCCAATGCCTTCCTATTTAGTTCCAGTCCTTATCAACTTGCAACTGTGCATCAGAACAGTTACTATTTAATTGAATTTGAAAGCCTGTATTCATCCATTTTGCTCCTAGTCTGGTCACAGCACGATTCAGTTACAGCTTGTCCCAACAGCACAGTTTCTTCCCGCAGTGTTTGTGAATTCAGTGTCCAAATCAATGGAATACCTCTTTCCCAACTCCTTCAGTAACACGTGTATCTTCACAATTTAATATTCCTAGTTACTAATCGAGATTTTGCTATTTGGCTCCTAGATCTGAAAATTTCTAAACAGATTCTTTGCATTTTTCTCCTCCCTTATCTTGTTGGCCCATACATGGACACAAAAAAATGGATCTTCATCTTCTTCAAAATCCTTAAGACAATTTGAAATGTCACTTACCCTAGCAAGAGTTGGGCAAAACGTAACATTGAGACCCTTGGTTGCCACCTTCAACTGATGTTCTCAGTCACGATAAATTCTGAGACACATTTTGTTAAAGCTTTTTGCCTGGTACTCGTCAGGACAATTTGCAACAATACCAATAAAGCAGAAACAGTGAGGTTAGCTGTTTCTTGCTGCTAAAATGCAGGAATGACAACTCGATGCTGTTGTCAGGCCAAAATGATATTCTACCTATTACTCTTAAGGATTTACATGAAACAGTATCAGACTGATTCCAGGTATGAAGGCCTTGTGTCTCAAAAACTAGTGGATTATTGCATATCTCTTCAGCTATTTACAATAAAAAGGTACTGATTATAACCGACTAGCCTGCAACTGTAAAACTCGTGTCCAACAGAACCGACTCAGAATTATCCAGATGTCCAACTGCAACGTATACTAGTAATTACAATTACAACGAATTTAGGATTATCAGTCAAGCTGAAAGCATGCCAATCCCATTTCTTCAGGATCAATCTGCCTGGCTTGAAATTTAAATAAAAGCCAGACAATTAACTGTCAATCATCACTAACTCACGTATTCTCCATGGCAATGGACCAGAGTTTACTTGCCAGCCATTCACCACTCTCCCCTCATGCAGTACAAATGTTGGTTTTCCCCTTTACTGGTATTCTTGTGAAGTCTCCTGACAACAGCAAGACGGAAAGCTTCAACAAAAGTTTTTCTTCAGTGATACTCAAGATCTGAGCTACCAACTAAGTAATCACTGATTCTCATAACTATCACAAAGGTAGTAAGTATATATTACCTATTAGAATTGAGGGATGGGCTCAAATTCTGCAGATCTTCCTGGTCTATTTCTTCTTGTTTCCTTATATACTTTGTATACTGCTGGTCATGTCGTCAAAAGAAAAACTGTGCTCAAGGTCTGATACGAACTCACCATATTCTCCTTTACCTCCTGATCTGTTGAGAGTCTCTTAACACATGCTTCAGTTCAATAACAAAGTCAGAAAGATTCAAAACAGTGACATCTAGTGGAGGCACATTCTCAAAGGACAACCTCTCAAACTCCCACAATACTATAGTCCAGGCATTCCACCTGGTCTAATAAATCTTCACGTACATTATTTAGAACCACTTTTTTGTCTGTTGCAAGTGCTTTTGACATACTAAAAACTGACAGTAAGCACTAAAACACCTAAAGTTTAACGCTTACTGTCTCGAGTTTACACTAACCACTTGTGAAATTTCTCTAAATTACGAAATAACAAAAAAAGGTACTCTGAAAAAAGACTTACGGATTAGCTATTGTACTCCTAGATGGTATTCCATCAAATACAATCACACGGTCAGCCAAATAGGTGGCCATTATAAAGTCATGTTCCACAACAAAGGCAGTCTTCTTTGCATGGAGAATGAAACTACAAGTTTTTTAAAAAAAAGTTAATCACTAACAAGTCTGTAATTTAAAAAGAGCCAAAATAATAAAGCCATTTCAGAATAGCCAGATAAAACAAAGTATATTAGATCTAACATATGCTTAAAAAATTACAATTTTCAGGCATTAGTAAACCTAGATAGTTGATAGCACGACACATTACTAAATTTCGTAAAATGTATGAAATATAAACACATTTACAACCACAGTCAACTTTACAAGAACATCAGTTGGCATCTGACGAACAGTACATTTTTCGGAAAGTGAGTCATAAAATCTCACAGTACTACAAACTAGAGGCTTTTTGACAGTTGATAACACTGGTTATGCAGGCTAATACAGTAGCTAGCCATTTATAACACAGCAAGATCACACTACAGCAAATTAACTCGTGAATCATAAAAGCAAAAGAAAGCTTGTGTTGCTCTTTGATACAGCTATCCAATTAGTCGCATTCCATTGCGCTTTTGTCAAAGTCCTGTACAGTGTTTCCCTTTAAGCATTTATCCATTGCCTTTTTGGAGGCTATTGAATCTACCAGCAGCTTGCAAGAGATTTTGGTTTCTCATTGCATAAATTTCAATCTCTTTTTGGTGACAAATGTTGAGAACACCATTTTGGTCAGGACACTAGGAAAGCTTCCAAATCTTTTTCCAATTGCAGCAGGCAAGTGAAATCTATGTTTAATGCCTCATCACAATGTCAGGACCAATTAGTGTCAGCCTGAAATGTACACTGAACTCTTAACAGGCTGGAAAGTTTAAATCAATTTTAGTAAACAAGGACCTTAAATTCTCCCAAAATACTCACCGTTTAATTACCCTTCCAGCCATTAGACGCTGTTCAGAATCCAGGTATGCTGATGGTTCATCAATCAGGTAGACATCAGCTGGTTTACCTAGACAAAGAGCCAGCGCCACACGTTGTAATTCACCTCCAGATAGATTCTGGACCTGTTGAGGTAAACATTTGACAATGATACTGAAAATGATAATGGAGGAAAATTAACTGAGTTTAACAAAATTAATTCACAAATCAAGGTCTTCAGAGATAGCTCATGGCATTAGATCCAAACTTGCAAGTTTCCATGCAGCAGCTTTAACAGTTTAGTAACAATAATATGCTGCTGAAACCCCTTAATAGGAGGCGAGATGTTTCTTCCACATCACGGAAAACCAGATTAGAACTCAATAGCCCTACTAGCATTCTTACATTTCTGAGCTTTTACTTCCTTTACTAAACTGATGGCTCAGCCATTCATCCAAGATTTATCTAAAATCACAGCTTAGGACCTCCTAGTCAGTTTCACAGCAGCTCTAACACTTGCCCATTTGTCATTATGACTTGGACAGAAACCAAAGAAGTGGTACACAGGCATCACGTACAATGTTGAAATAAAAACAAATATTATAACTACGTAGGATCAGATTGATATCACCCAGTTTCTTCAAATATGCCCAAATTCCAAACCTTCATGATAACAAAAGTTTATTAACAAGGAAAACAAAACCAGAAAGTTTTATACAGACAAAGATTATTTATAACTTAAATTATAAAGTTCATAGATGTTTTACAGCAGTCTGAATTATTAAACATTCTTGGTCATGAAGCAGACACCACCATTGGCCTTTCTAAAAAACAAGTCACTCTCCAATTTTCTTCTCACCAATCACATTCCATCCACATCTCTCCTCAACATTCAGGTTCAGAGATGACTTACACTTTTGGTGTGCTTGGCTGCAGTACTTTAGTACAGTGGCTATCCTTTTCTAAATAAAGACCTTCTCAGATAGCCAGCATTCACCGCAAACTCTGGAACTGTCCCAACCCCCGTAAATATCTCTGCTCCTCTACATGACACTTCTTCAAAACTACTACTTCTGACTGAGCTTTTGGTCATCTTCCCAAATATCTCCACTCAGTGCCATATTTTAAAACGTGCTTCCAAAAGGAATTAAAGATGTTTCGCAATATCCAAAGAGGTACAAATTTCTAAGTTGTTGGAAAAAAAATTGGATGATATCAGGTTGTGCACCTTACTCCAACCAACATCCTCACCCAAGATCACTTGCACTTAAAACTCAAGATCCTATCCTTACAAACATTCTAATATTCCAAATTTTGATTGCTTTACTAATTGATGGCACTGCCATTTCTCTACCATGAGTTATCTAAAATTACAACTTAGGGCCTCCTAGTCGGTTTCACAACAACACGAAACAGTTCTAACACTTGTACATTCATTCTTATAACTTCGACAGTAACCCAAGCAGCAGCATAAAGGCATTGCACATGTACAAAGCAAAGTTCCAACCCCATAACGTGGCCCATTCCATCCTTGCACTGTTTCACCCAGTGAAACCCTCAGATGCCCTAACAGTTCATTTTGGCATCTTAACTACAGCAGCATCAGTTGCTAAGCATCTTGTTACTGAAGCAGATTCACATTTGTTTACACATAGAATATCAAGATGCAGAGCATAACTTAACCTGGATATTCAGGCCTTCTACATACTGGACCAAATAACCTGCGAGATATCACCAGATAAAAACTTAGGCTGATGTATTTCACAGCAAGGTGAACAGAGAAGTACAAATACTATTACTGGGGTCATTTCAACACAACCAATACAACTTGCATTTTGTGTAACACCAGTAAAGAACTCACCATGCTAAGCCACATTGTTGAGTCACCTTATTTGACTTAAATCACATGTACTAGTGCAACAATTTTCCATACATCTGTAATGTTAAATTTCCTTGTAACAAATCTGACTTGTCAAGTCCAGTTTCAATGAGTCCCCTGTTAGCATGCCGCATCTTCTGCCTTTTTATTAGTCATACAGCACAGAAAGACCCTAACTCGTTCATGCCTAAACTGAACTAATCTAATCTGCCTGCATTTGGCCCATATTCCTCTAAACCTCTCCTATTCATTTACCTGACAAATATGTTTTAAGTCTTGTAATTGTACCTACCTCTTACCACTTCCTCTGACAGCTTGTTCCATATACGCAAGTCTCTGAAATCTTTCCCCTCTCACCTTAAACCAATGCTCTATAATTTTAGACTCACCCACCCTGGCGATAAAAGACCTGGGCTATTCACCTCATTTAGGCCTCTCATGATTTTATAAACCTCTATAAAGGTCACTCCTCAGCTTCCTACATTCTAGGAAGGAAAGTCCCAGCCTATCCAGCCTCTCTCTATAACTCAAATCTTCCAGTCTTGGTAACATGCTTACAAATTTTTTTTTTAACAAACACCCTTTCAAGTTTAATAACAGTCTCGCTATAGCAGGGCAACCAGAATTGTACGCAGTACTCTAAATGTGGCCTTACCAATGCTTTGTACAGCTATGACATGACCTCCCAATTCCTGCATTCAATGCTCTCACTAGTGGAGGCAAGCAGGCCAAATGCCTTCTTCATCACCCTGTCTGCGAGCCACCTTCAAAGAACTACGTAACTGTATCTCGATCTTCCTGCTCGAAAACACCCCCAATCCCAGGCCCTATCGTTAACCGTGCAAGTCTTGCCTTGGTTTGTGTTACCTAAATGCAACACCTTGCATTTATCCAAATTAAACTTCATCCACCATTTGTCAGACCACAGGCTCAGCTGATCAAGATCCAATTGCACTCTTAATTTGCCTTCTTCCCTGTCTACTATACCACTAATTTGGTGGTAGAACCTCCGCTTTGAGTGGATTTATAAAGCCCAGGATTTGTATGCTTTTTAAAGTTGCTGTCTCAACTTGCTTTGCCAATTTCAGTGAGTTTACACATGCTCAAAGGTCACTCCGTCACTTTTTCTGTACTCCCTTCAAGATTGCATTCAGTATTTTTGTGCTGCATCACTTGATTCTTCCTATCAAATGAATCACTTTGCACATCTCTGCATTGCATTTCATCTGCCATGTAACTCTTTTCAATCACCTATAGCTTCTTGAAGTCTTGTTATCCTCCTCATAGTTTGAGAGTTCCAAATTGTGTCTCAATTGCAAACTCTGAAGTTGTCCCCTACACACAAACACTAGTCATAAGTGTAGATCCAAAAAAACACCAACAGTCCCCTTAACAGCCCCTGGGAAACCTCACTACACACACAGTCCTTCAGAAATGACATTCACCAATTACTGTTTTCTGTCATTCAACTAACATCATACTCATGCTGTCACTTCCCCTTTCATTCCATGGATTTCAACTCTGCTGTTACGTGGTATTTTATCAGTTGCTAGTCCATGCATGCCATATGACCAGTTCGTTACTTGTTAAACGAAATTTGCCCTTAACAAATCTAGCTGGCTTTAATTAATAGACATTTGAGCAAACAGTTAATTTGGCCCAGAGAGAGGTTACTGTCCGGCATGTGATTCCCCGACTACCTTTATACGTTTGTTTGATTCTCCAGTTCTCTGGCATTATGTTAGCATCTAAGAGGATAGAAATTATGGGCAAACTCTTTGCAAATCCCACCTTTAATTCCTTCAAATGCATGTGATCCAGACCCAGTGATATATCAACTTTAATTATAGACAGCCTTGCCTTTTCTATCAATTTTTAGTGCAACCAGTGGCTGAAATCTCAAAAACTGGAAGCATCTTCATTATAAGATCAGATGAAAAATCACTTAGTACCCAAGCCATGCTCTGATAAGACCATAAGAAACAGAAGCAAGTGTAGGCCAATTGGCCCTCAAACCTGCCCCACCATTCAGCAAGATGATGGCTGATACGACCCAGGCCACAACTTCTTTGACAACTTGGTACAGTCATTAACCTCATTTCAAAAAAAAATCTACCGACCTCCTTTTAAAATACTTTCAGTGATATCTTTGCCTTGGTTTTTCTCTCACTCATCCTGCATAAATCTCCTTTTTTGGTCTCCATTTGTCCCAATTATTTTGGCCACCTTTTTACTATATTAAGCCTAGTTCTAAACTATATTATCAATGAGACAATTGTGATATGCATCTTTTTCTACACTCAGCTAATTTTATATTTATTGTGTCACTACCAGCCTGCAATTAAAAATTGTTTACCACATCTTTAAATCCTGCCATGGGACTATCCATCCCATATTCATAACCACCTCCAGCCCTACAGCTCCTTCAAAACCGTTGGTCTTCTCCTCATCCTGATCTTTTGTACATCTAACCCTTAAATATCTGTTAACCATCACACCTTCAGCAGTCTAGACTAGTCTCTAGAATTTTCTCCTGTAATTTATTGTGCAACTACTCCATATTTCTTCAAACCCAATTTAAAATTTATTCTATTCACAATGTTTGTTATCACCCTTCTAAATTTTTCCTTTGACACTTTTTACTTCACGTCTCAAGGATGGTAGACAATTTTCTACATGAAACCTACTTGATAAATGGACAATCCAATAGTGAACTATTCATTTGCATTAGCCACTGCAGCTGAGAACCTGTCCTTATGTACACTTTCAGCAAGGTCTTCTGGCTCATAATTAGGGACAAAGATTCTGGCTAACTAAATGATGAGCACACTAATTATATTACTCAGCTCGCAGTGACTATTAGCATGACAAACATCTCCCTTAAGAATATGCTTTTACATTAATCAAAAGAACTACACAAGACATAACTTTAACATCAACAAAATCTAAACCAGCACCTCTTGATCAATGATGCTTTCAATCTGTAATGGTTTCATTACGTCAGTCACAAACTGTGGATGGGTGTAGGCATCTCTGATTTTTTCATGAAGCAGCTGGCGAACAGTCCCCTGGAAGAGTAAACCAGAGATACTGTTTCTAAAAGCCACAACCATTTATTATTGAAGTTCCATCTCTAAAAGTTACTGCAACACGTACAACTAGACTTGCATGACAAAGTTAAAAATCAAGAAACTTTTCCCGCCTTTTGAAAAACTAGGACAATTTTTTCTATAACTTCAGTAATTTAGTGAGCACCAATCTTGTCCTAAGCATGCAAGCCAGTAAGCATCACATGAAAAGAACAAAAATCGACTGCACACAATTAAAATTGCCTTTGAAAAATGTAAAGGTGCATAGTAGGGATGACATGGTGCAATAAGAAGGCCGCACACAAGAAAAGAAAGTGAACAATGATCTGGACCAATCATGGTTATTACAAGTTGGCCATATAAATTTTCCTGGCTGAATAATTCAGCTACAGACAAGTACACTTGCCAGTTAACTCATTTTCAACTCAGAGTTGATGGCTCCAATTATTAAAAATCATAATTACGAATCAATTTGAACAGCTTGAAGTCTAATGTTTAAATAAGATCGAATAAGATGCTACTGAAAAAGTCTGAGTGACTTTCAGTAACTTGCTTCAGTCATCAAGTTTCCATAATCTTGTGGGATTGGGACGCAACCAAACAAAAAAAGTAATCAGGAAGACTTTACTACTTACTTGGGACTTGGGGCTGATCTTCTGTGGTTTGTAGCTGACATTCAGCACAGGCACTGCACCTACAGTAAAGCATATTTATTAGTTACATATTTTATACAGTTATTATTTCAGAATTCACAGCATAAGTTCAAAGTTCAATTTGCAAAGATTACATAAAAAGCACATTACCTCCTTCGTCTGGCTTCAATCTTCCAGCCAGCATCCTGATGAATGTGGTCTTCCCTGTACCTGTTGAAACAATAAATAAAATCAGATACAGAGTAATTACAGAACATATAAAAGGTCTACATAGTATGTAGTTGCAACCTCACAAATCTAACAGTAAAGAAAGATCACAATGTCAATTATCTTTGTTTTTTCTTTTTTCAAAAACAGATGGCTATTTTACTTATGTACATAAAGGTATCACACAAATTCCATGATTGCCCATTGCTTTTTAACTTTCTCAAACACTCCATTACATCAGATTTCAACACACCAAGCTCTATTTTGAAATACCGTTACTTGTTTACAACATTAACACTCACCATTTTCTCCCAGCATTACCATGATTTCAGAATCTGTGAACTCTCCAGTCCCAATTTCCAGTTCAAACTCGCCCATCTTTTTCTTCATTTTTGGATAATGATATCGGCACATTTTTTTGACTTCTTCCTCATTTGCTGTTTCAGCAACTTTGAAAATCAGAGAAGCATCACGGAATCTCAAGTTTTCTGTCGGCACATATCCATCCAAGAATATGTTGATACCTGTTGGAAAATAAAATATCCATTACAGTTTTTGAAAGAACGAATGATACAGAAACATACCCTGTATTCTAAATGAAAATTAAAAACAGTAAGATTTGATGGGAAAGTTGTCAGTTCAGTGTTATGGGGTTTATGTCAAAGCAATAACATGCTACAATATTAGCTTGAGAATGCCATTTCCCATAGTGCGCCCAGTAATAGAAATTGCATATTACCACAAGTAATGTATTTAAGCCAGTGAAAATTTTATTGTTACAGATGCATATTTGCAAGTCACAGCAATTATGTTCCAATGTAAATATTTTGAAATAAAACATGTCACTGTAACAATGGTAAGTAAATGATCACTTACAGAAAAAAGTTTATTTTCATACCAGTTACAGAACTTTGTGATGTTAAGTAAAAACGACCCGTTTGATCATGCAACAAATTTAATAGAGACAATGGCATGTAGTAATCTGTGACACTGAAGATGCAAAAAAACGTAAACAGCATGAGAAAGGACTTTTTAAAAAGCTAAATGTAATGAGTTCCTGTGCAGTACAAGAACTATTTTCAAATCTCAACGCTCATTAAGAGTAAGAAAGGCTAGTCTACTCATCATAAAATTAAGTGTGCACACAAACAAAGTAAAACTCAATGATGTTCACCTGTAATGCTCAGTGACCTGCAGTTTAACTGCAGCAACAAAAACAAAACCAGCTGTTAGTGTGGAAAGGAATACAAAATAAAGCTATGATTTGGTGATTCATAAAATTTGTGATGGTTTCAACATGCAGTTTGCAGGTGAACTTTAAAAAAATCTTTCCAAGTTTAATATTAAGGATTTAATTCAGAGTTTACCTTCTCGAACACTGAAAGGCATGGTGACAACACCATATGCACTCGGCACGCCATATAAACAGCAAATGAAATCAGAAAGGTAATCCAACACGCTCAAATCGTGCTCCACAACGATAATATATCTGGTTACAAAAATGAGAACATCATACTCTGTATAATAAAACAATTACTGCAGCCTGTACCCAAATCAAGTTGTGCTCAAACAATTAGTTCTGCCACTAATGCTCTGTAAACTTTAAAGCACTGAATCAATTTTAATTAGAATAAGTTTAGGAAAGGTTATTCATCGATAAGAACAAAATTAAAAACTGCACGTTTCATTAAGGCAATTCAAAATATTCTCATTAATAGAACTGTCTGAAAATTCACTTAAAGCTGAAAAGAAATTCAGCAGGTTATTGACTTTAGATCAACTGAAATTCGGGCTGACTAATGGAAACAATGGAAAAAAAACTTCAAAAACATTTAATGTAAGAGGCACTCAGGTAGCTATTCCCTAGTTGATCCTATTTCAATTCTGATATACAGACTTGAAATGTTGTTTTAAAAGTAGCACTATCACCACATATCTTCAATCAGAATATAGATAACATGAGCAAATTGAGATTTTATACTAATTAACAAGTAACAATACTTTAAACGCAGAATTTAAGGTTCAAAACCATGCACCTCGCATCCGTGAAGTGTCATGCAAGGATAATTTTGAATAGGTTGCATCTGCTGATAGCACTTCTTTAAAAATCAGCAATGCGCGTTTGAAACAGTTCAGCGGGATTGGTCCAGGACCTGGGATACAAGAGACTCCCAATTCCTCTCTCACTTTCCACAACAAATCCCATGCTGTATCCTCATTTCCTCTCCTCTTTGCTCATGTCCTCGTTAACATCACCCCCCCGCCACCCAATCCTTACCCGACTCTTTCCCCATACATAAATTTCATATGACGACATATTGGGTCTGAAATGGTGTGCATGCGCAGTTACAGGTTCCAGCAGACATTGCCTTTTGAATATTCTTTAAGCTTGAAGATCACAACTACACAACTTTCAAATAAGACTGAGGCAGAAGGCCTCTGTGCTCCACTATCTAGTGCCAATTCCCTGCCTTTTCCCCATAACTCTTCACAAAACTATCATCCAACTAAATACCCAATGTCCACTTGAATGTCTCCACCACCAAAAAAAAATTGTAACCACTAACTGCAGAAGTACAAATTTAATGTTGACTTACTTAGTAGAAAAAACATTAAAGAATCACTAAACTACTGAAATTCTTTGGCAACAGTGTCACTGTCAACTTCAAGAAGGGCCTGTTGACTAATAAATGAATTTCACAACAGCTGTCAGGCTATAGACTGCAGAAAGGAAAAACAGAATGTCTTAATAAAACTGGAACTCATGCACTAATGAGTCCATCTGAATAGCAAGAGGACACATTCAGCATTGGAACTCTAACACTTCAACCACGCTGCTGAGAATGGATATGCTATATTTTTTCAAGAGGCAATAGATTGCCTTTCAATGAATGACAGATTTGGCTTATAATACAATTGAAACATACTGAAATTAGAGTTGTGAATTTACCTTTATAGCAAATTAACCACAGCTAATTCAAGAAATCTACTGCTATTGTAATGCATTATTAACTTTTCCAATATACAATACTGACATCTGAATAGCTCCAGCAAAAACAAAGAGATAGAACAACAGACAGCCACTAAAAATTTAGTTGCCAAATTGTCATGGTTAAATAATTGCAGCTGATGTGGTACTGAGAGCTACAGTTGTGCAATGGGTCATTACTTGCAGGCATAACATATTAGAAGGTTACCTATCTGGATTTATAAGAGAGCGAATGGTGATGGCAGCCTTCAAACGCTGTTTAACATCCAGGTAACTGGAGGGCTCATCAAACATGAAGCTGAGAAGAAATATATCATTTTGGTTGGCAAATTTACTTCAAAGTAGAATCTCAAAATCCTTCTAGAAGTCAAAGGGTAAACAAATATCTTAACACTAATACAATCTGAACATGAGGTACAATTGTACTCCATGTCAAATAAAAGTTGTCATATTGAAACATATACAAGTCATCAATGGAAATCAAGAGGTCAGAAAGAGGGCAAATACGAATGCAATCTCATTCACGTCCTGGTTTTGCTTTGCAGTGTTCAAAATGCAACGTTGTTGAATCAAGTTAATTTCCTGACAATCTGACCAATGATCCTAAACAAGAAAATGGTGTAGAACTATCATGAAGATCTTGGGGCCAATTCAACTGAAAGGTCTTCTAAAAGAAATCACTAAAGAAAGTGGAAAGCAGGATGACCTTTTTTTTAAAGGGACAGGGCAGCTGCAGAGCTGCAAGGGCTACGGGGAGAGTGCAAGGAAGTGGTGTTGAAATGCCCAGCCATGATTTAAATGGCGGAGTGGACTTAATGGGCCGAATGGCCTTACTTCCACTCCTGTGTCTTATGGTCTTAAGAGGAGGAGGGTCAGCGACAGACAGAGAGGGGGAGAAAGGAATATACGAATAACAAAAGATTAAAATTCTTCTGGAAACTTACATATCAGCTTTCTGAATGCACACCACTGCGCATGCAAATCTTTGCAGCTCTCCTCCAGAGAGATCCTCAACATTTCTGTCTTTTAAGTGAGTCAGATCTGTAGAAATTGATTTGTAATTTATTAAATTACAATAATTAGATTTTAAGATTACAGCAGACAATCTATTTAGCAAGTTTTGAGAAGATTTGTAGCTCAGGTTGAGGTTCTGGATGTGAGTTTGCTCGCTGAGCTGGAAGGTTAGTTTTCAGACGTTTCGTCACCATTCTAGGTAACATCATCAGTGAGCCTCCGATGAAGCGCTGGTGTTATGTCCCGCTTTCTATTATATAAATTAGTCTGGAAACAGGCCCTTTGGCCCAACAAAGTCCATATTATATATTATTATATAAATAGAAAGCGGGACATAACACCAGCGCTTCATCGGAGGCTCACTGATGATGTTACCTAGAATGGTGACGAAACGTCTGAAAACTAACCTTCCAGCTCAGTGAGCAAACTCCCATCCAGACAATCTATTTGTCTATTTTCAGCTTGGTTCTGTTACGTAGTTTGTCCCGAGATCAGGACATCTCTAAAGTGTTTCATAGCCAATTTAATTACTTTAAAACTACAAACACTGTTGTAATATCGACAAGTGAAATAATTAATATGAATATTAGAGATGAATTTCATAGATTTTTCATGGAATCCCTACAGTCTGGAAACAGGCCCTTTGGCCCAACAAAGTCCACACCAACTCTCTCAAACAGCGTCCCATCCAGACCCATCCTCCTATAACCCAACAAGTCTACACACCCACGAACACTACGGGCAATTCAACGTGGCCAATCCATCTAGCCTGCACATCTTTGGACTGTGGGAGGAAACCAGCACACCGGGAGCAAACTCACGCAGACAATAGGGAGAACGTGCAAGCTCCACACAGGCAGTTGCCAGAGAGTAGAATGGAACCCGGGTCCCTGGCGCGGCAACAGCAGTGCTAACCACTGAGCCGTGCTGCCCAATGAACGGATATTTTGTTTTAGTAATTATGGGTTGATGGACAAATATTGGTCAGGATATCAAGAGGATTCTCAGTATCAGCCGAAAAAGATGTGGAGTATTTACAGCAAAGCTTGAATGGACAACTCTTTCCCTTGGGAAGACAAAGTGCTAGCATTCGTTCAGGTTTAACACAGCCAATTCAGAAGTCTCATTAAGTTCAAGCCTCATTTTGAAAATTTAAGCAAAATTGCTTGCCTGACATATCTAGAGGACGATGGTGTGTTTTTTTTTTCCTGTGGTTCAAACAGATGTTAATAGTTTATGCTATTACATAAAAACAAGCACAACTCATCCCAGCAATCTAGCGTGCACATTCCTTAACCAATGAATAATTCTTAGTCATTCATTGACTAATTTTGTATATATGCAAGCTCTTTCTGCACTTCAAATGCTCACTCTTAAAATACATATGAATATGACTGATTGATGGGAGTTTTCCAGAGCCATCCATTGAAAAATGTGTTTCCGGCAATTGTTGTGAAAGGTGAATTGTATATATAATTTTGGGCTTTGGACCCAAAAGAGGCAGTTGGAAGTGAGTGAGATCTATGGAGGTACCATTTAAAAAAAAAGGTCAGTTGTTTGGACAATGATCCAAGCAGATTAGTTTCAAGAAAGGATAGGATTGCAGTTAGTTGTGGTGAAGGGAAAATCCACACAAGTGTTATTAAGTGTTAATGGATAAATGTTTATCCTACCAAGCCTGTATTAGATAGAGGTAACATAATGCCATTAGTTTAACTTTGACTTCAAAACAGAAAGTTCAAAGATCTCAGTTCAGAAAAAAAAAAGAACTTGTAGTTTAGGGGAACCAGCTACCTCAGCAGAAGTGGTTTCTGTGGATTCAGAATTTTCAAGCAATGAAAGCTCATGTACAAATCTAAAAGTTCAAATTTGTAAAGTCTATATTATTACTGAAAGATCCTTGGGTTTAAAACCATAACTAGGTCAGTCTTCCAAGAACCATCACCTAATCCAGTAAATATTGAAGAGCAGAGATTCGGAGTGTTAATCAAAAAGTAAATTAGGTATTGATTTAAAAAGCTGGGATATGAATGCTATTTCTCTGGAATTGAATATTAAAAACAGTATTATGAGATAGGCTGGCACTTATAATGGTTATTTAATATCTTTCCAACTGTCTTCATTTATTTCTTTTGTACAAAAAAAAAACTTGTTCTGTTGTTAACAAAACCTATTCACAAAGTAGTAGACGTCAAGTGTCAAACCACCATGGGAACTAATTGCAAGAATTGTGTTCTTTGAAGCTAGTTTTCCTTCTGGGATCTAACCATCCAATATTACCATCAGATGGCATCATAAATCTCAACACATGTTTGTGGCTTATACCATAATCTAATAAAACAAAAATATTTCAGGACCTGTAGCTGCATAGTTTTCTTACCAAGGTGTTCACAAATATCATCCTGAGTTTTGGTCTCATCTTTTCTATCCAAAATAGAACCCACGGTGCCCTGCAGAAATAAATTTAAGAATAGTTACATTCCTTTAACAAATTCTATTTGGTAAAATGTTTCACATTATTACCTCTTACAATTTTTAGAACAAAAACATACATAGTGCAGGTGGTGGCCATTTGACTCTGTTTCTGCTGGATCCTTCAAATTAGTCTCACTGTCCTGATCTCTCCCCATAGCTCTGCAAGTGCTATGTTTACAAGTTCATTCCCTTGTGAAAAATAGGACTAAGCTGGTTTCTACAAGCCTCAGGCAGTGCATTCTAGACAACAACTTGCTGACTAAATAAGTCATCGTTCCTCTGGCCTTTTTTTCCCCTGCCAATTATCTTGAACCCTTTATTTCCTAACTGTCCTGTTAATGAAAACATTTACTGCCATGTGCTCTGTAAAGACAGCTATTTCATTTTGAACACCTTGCTTCAATGTTTTTTGCTTCAAAAGCGTGCAATCCTAGATTGAGTCTCTTGCCATAACTGCACTACCTCATCCTTGGTCAACTTTGGTAAATCTCTTGTGCATTGACATTTATTCTGAATCATGTTGGAATGAACTGGAGACTTTCCGCTGAAAATTTAAACAAATTATGAAGACTTACTATTACTTCTCTGCTTTTAAACAGAATGGTTAGTATCCTCTTCAGGATACCTTCTGCTCACCCAAATGGGGAGTGGGCCAGAATGCATGTCCTTGGTTGGCCTACACATTCTCCCCAGTGGGGAACCATACCCTGGGAACCACCATCTCTGCAGTCAAAGAAAGCAAGCTAACTTTTGCAACTTAGAACAAAAACTCACAAATAATCTCAACAGTGACCCTCCAGAAAGAACGGCAATTGAAACTGAGCTAGCAAGACTCAAGTGCCACCTTCAGAGAAAACCATTTTTTTTTTGGGAAGGGCAGTTGAAGGAACTGAAGCTGGAAAGGAAAGGCCAATGGTGATTGGCCTGCCCAGGGATTTGGCTTTATGTTCAGAATAGGATCTTGGACATAGATGCAATGTATAAACATTCAGGTGTATACTGATACTTCACCTGTAGCTCCATCCCTCGACTTTGCAGAGATCAAGGAAAAATTCCATTCCTGACCTTGAAGTCCTCACTGCCATTCCCTAAAAGATATTCCCACAGTGGGACTTGAATGCAAAGGTTGGAAGCAATTATGTCATTTAGAACAGACTCATTGGGAAAAAATTGATGGTAACTAGTCAATTAAGACAGCACCCTCCTACTGACAAAGTATGCTTAGCAAGATTTTGTTGTAACACTGTGCTTTCTGCCAAAAGGACAAATACAAAACTATAAGGGCATCTTGATTAAATAATTGGAATCTCTCAAAATGGCATTGTTCAGGTCAAAAATCCAGTATCTGTCTGGTGTGATGGGGCTGCTGTCTACTGGACTGTTTGGTAATAAACATCCATAAGACATCAGAAGGGCCAAAGATCCAAAACAACGTTCAACATCTTAGCGCTAAAATAGCTCCTCAAAAAAGGAATTTCAAATACAACTCATGACCAATCTGGAAAATCTTCAGATATACAATTTAATTCCAAAATAATGAGAGCAAATACAGAATCAGCTTCAATAGATGTGCCCATTTCACTCGATTGGAGCAATGTCAGCATGACGACTAGTTTATAAAAAATAATGCTGAAATGTGTTCCAGGAACAAAATAAAGTTTCACTGCTTGCTGAAACAATCCAAAAGCACAAATCAAGAAGGCAACGTTCCAACAGATCAAGCACAAATAAGGACAAATCCAGGAGATAAAACAAAGAGATCCAACTATATGCTGACCCTCGTGATGGGCAAAGCTTTTTGGTAGCCTGTTGAAAAATGGTCAAAGTTCTGTTCACTCATGGGAAGGTATTTCTGCCTCTTATCGATGAATATATCTTCCCAGCCATTCATCACAATACTATTTATGGGACCTGCCTGCACAGAATGGCTGCAGAAAGCTGTCACTACTCTCCAAATTCATTATATGAAAGTCAGGTGTACAAGACACAACAATCCATCTTTCTCCTAGCTAGGTGAGGATCTGAAACTAACGGTACCTAAATAAATCAAATTTTGTGGGGAACACACCACTCGTGTGCTATGTTAATTACTACCAGTGAGATAACGCATTGACCATTACAGCAGGACTCAAGCCTTGAAGCAACTGATTCAATTCAATTTCACACCACAAACTACAACTTTCAATGGGGTTCAGAGAGAAATTAACGACCAGTCACATTAAATTCCACAGAAGTTCAAGCTATGACCCTGGAAGCCAAACCAGTCCTCCTGTCCCAACACAAATGAAAACATTCAATTACCCTCCAAACTGCTCAATTGTTGTATCTTAAACTTTACAAATAACAGATTCTGGACATCTAGTTTATAACCTAAATAATAAATGGCCCTTAGTTAAGGATATAAAACTTTAGCAGAACACAAACTACACAGCAATCTAATTCATATCTATGATCTAAGCCCAGTTATTTTGAATATAAAATTTTCACTGACAGTTAAGGGACACATTTAAAAAACTAATTTGCTAGTTCTTTAAGCATTTCAACAATAGATACCAGGCCTTGATGAAATGTTTTGATGGGTGTATTATAGGCACTTAGAACTAAAGAAAGGTGGTAAGGAAAAGCCAGGGAACTACAGACCAGTGAGCCTGACATTAGTGGTGGGCAAGTTGGAGGGAATCCTGAGGGACAGGATTTAAGTACATTTGGAAAGGCAAGGACTGATTGGGATGGTCAACATGGCTGTGTGTGGGGGAAATCATGTCTCACTAACCCCACTGACTTTTTTCCTTAAGACGTAATGAAGTCGATTGAGGAGGGCAAAGTCGTGGACATTAGCAATGTGGACTTTGGTAAGGCATTCGACAAGGTTCCTCATAGTAGAGTGGTTAGTAAGATTAGATCACATGGAATACAGGGAGAACTAGCTCAAAAAAGTTGAAGACAAGAGGCTGGTGGAGGAGGGTTTCTTTTCAGACTGGAGGCCTGTGACCAGTGGTATGCCACAACAATCAGTGCAGGGTCCATTGTTTTCTGTTATTTGTATAAATGATTTAGATGTGAACATAGAAGGTATGGTAAGTAAGTTTGCAAATGACACCAAAATTGCAGGTGTGGTGGACAGTGAAGGTTACATCGGAGTATAACAGGATCTGGATGAGATGGACCAATGGGCCGAGAGGCAGATGGAGTTTAATTCAGATAAATGTGAGGTGCTGCATTTTGGAAAGGCAAATCGGGGCAGGCATTATACACTTAATGCTAAGGTCCTGGCAAGTGTTACTGAACAAAGAGACCATGGAGTGCAGATTCATAGTTCCTTGAAGGGGGAGTCACAGGTAAATAGGATAGTGAAGGTGGTGTATGCAATGCTTGCCTTTATTAGTCGGTGCATTGAGTATGGGAGTTGGGAGGTCATGTTGTGGCTGTATAGGACATTGGTTAGGCCACCTTTGGAATATTGCAAGCAATTCTGGTCTCCCTATTATGAGAAGAGGGTTGAAGCTAGACAGGGATCAGAAAAGATTTACGAGGATGTTGTCAGGGTTGGAGGGTTTGAATTCATAGAATCCTACAGCATGGAAACAGGCCCTTCGGCCCAACAGGCCCACAATGAACCTCAAAGCAACCTACCCAGACCTATCCCCCTGCAACCCACCTAACCTACACATCCCTGAACACTATGGGCAATTCAACACAGCCAATCTACCTAGCCTACACACCTCTGGACTGTGGGATAAAACCAAAGCACCCGGAGGAAATCCAGGCAGATGTGGGGAGAATGTGCAAACTCCACACAGATAGTCGCCCAAGGCTGGAATCGAACCTGCATCCCTGGCACTGTGAGGCAGCAGTCCTAACCACTGAGCCAACTTGCTGCCCCTTGAGTTATAAGGAGAGGCTGAATACGCTGGTGACATTTTCCCTGGAGTGTCAGAGGCTGAGGAGTGACTTTACAGAGGTTTATAAAATCATGAGGAGCATGGATAGGGTAAATAGGTAAAGTCTTTTCTCCAGGGTGGAGTGAGTTCAAAACTAGAGGGCATAGGTTTAAGGTGAGGGGTGGGGGTGGGGGGGGGGGGGGGGGGGAGAAGAGGGGGGAGATTTAAAAGGGGGCAACTTTTTCCATTCATAGGATGGTGCATATATGGAATGAGCTGCCAGAGAAAGCGACGGAGACTGGTACAATTACAACATTTAAAAAGGCCTCTGGATAGAAATATGAATAGGAAAGGTTTAGAGGGATATGGGCCAAACTTTAGCAAGTGGGTCTACATTGATATTTGATATCTGGCTGGCATGGACAAGTTGGATTGAAGGGTCTATTTCTATGCTGTATATCGCTATGTCTATCGTTGTAAATCTTGCTTGTATTCCAAAGTCACTGGTCAATCCAAATAGCTTTTGCACATTACTGGAGACTTATTTTTTACAACTGGGAAAATTTCTCAGAACTTTCAATAAGTCGATAACTAATTAGAATAACTAGACAGCAAAACTGAAAATAAAGGGATAAGATTTATGACCATCTGGAAGAGCATGGCTTGATCAAATACAGTCAACACGGCTTTGTGAGGGGTAGGTCATGCCTTACAAACCTTAGAGTTTTTTGAGGATGTGACTAGAAAGGTTGATGAGGGTCGAGCTGTGGATGTGGTGTATATGGACTTCAGTAAGGCATTTGATAAGGTTCCCCATGGTAGGCTCATTCAGAAGGTCAGAAGGAATGGGATACAGGGGAACTTAGCTGCTTGGATACAGAATTGGCTGGCCAACAGAAGACAGCGAGTGGTAGTAGAAGGAAAATATTCTGCCTGGAAGTCAGTGGTGAGTGGGGTTCCACAGGGCTCTGTCCTTGGGCCTCTACTGTTTGTAATTTTTATTAATGACTTGGACGAGGGAATTGAAGGATGGGTCAGCAAGTTTGCAGACGACACAAAGGTTGGAGGTGTCGTTGACAGTGTAGAGGGCTGTTGTAGGCTGCAGCGGGACATTGTCAGGATGCAGAGATGGGCTGAGAGGTGGCAGATGGAGTTCAACCTGGATAAATGCCAGGTGATGCATTTTGGAAGGTCGAATTTGAAAGCCGAGTACAGGATTAAGGATAGGATTCTCGGCAGCGTGGAGGAACAGAGGGATCTTGGTGTGCAGATACATAGATCCCTTAAAATGGCCACCCAAGTGGACAGGGTTGTTAAGAAAGCATATGGTGTTTTGGCTTTCATTAACAGGGGGATTGAGTTTAAGAGTCGTGAGATCTTGTTGCAGCTCTATAAAACTTTGGTTAGTCCGCACTTGGAATACTGCGTCCAGTTCTGGGCGCCCTATTATAGGAAAGATGTGGATGCTTTGGAGAGGGTTCAGAGGAGGTTTACCAGGATGCTGCCTGGACTGGAGGGCTTATCTTATGAAGAGAGGTTGACTGAGCTCGGTCTCTTTTCATTGGAGAAAAGGAGGAGGAGAGGGGACCTAATTGAGGTATACAAGATAATGAGAGGCATAGATAGAGTTGATAGCCAGAGACTATTTCCCAGGGCAGAAATGGCTAGCACGAGGGGTCATAGTTTCAAGCTGGTTGGTGGAAAGTATAGAGGGGATGTCAGAGGCAGGTTCTTTACGCAGAGAGTTGTGAGAGCATGGAATGCGTTGCCGGCAGCAGTTGTGGAAGCAAGGTCATTGGGGTCATTTGAGAGACTGCTGGACATGTATATGGTCACAGAAATTTGAGGGTGCATACATGAGGATCAATGGTCGGCACAACATTGTGGGCTGAAGGGCCTGTTCTGTGCTGTACTGTTCTATGTTCTAAAGCTTGCAAGTCTGCCATCTTCTGAAGCAAAAGTTGCCTCCTGCTCAAAAATCCCCGTCAGCACTAGTTCAACATTTTCAACTTTGTAGTGGGCTCACCAGCTCTGGTCCTTCCTTGACTGAGCAATCCAATCAGCTGCTAGTCCCCAAACATAACACCTCAGTACTGTTTCAACTCATGTCCTTAGGACAGTACTAATTAACACGCATTACATTTCCAGGCCAGTTCTCGAACATCAATCCTTTGCTTTATTTTGAAAAAGGATCTGCTGTTATAAGGTCAATTTTCAACTGCAATTCCATTCCAAATCAAAACAAAATGTCTCAACAAGGCCAATACTTTGTTCTAATGGCTATCCACAAAAACCCACTGTGAAAAACTATCATAGCTAATTTCGTAAAGCGCTCTCTACCAATAATTGCAATCCAACGAAAAGGACAAAACCACGGTGGGGAGTTGTGCACCAGCCTCCTGGTAAATGATCTGAAGACTGTCAGTTTAAATTTAGGGATTAGACAAGCATATCACAAAGGCAGAGGGCTCTTGCAGCACAGTGGAGCGTCCTCGCTTCTAGATCAGAAGGTCCAGTTTCAAATCCCACCTGACCTAGAGGCAGGGCCTGAGGAAGATCACGGGACCCAAAATGTTAACTTTAAGTTTCTTCTTCAGAGATGCTGCCAGACCTGCTAAGTTTTTCCAGCAACGTCTATTTTTGACCCTGATTTACAGCATTCACAGTTCTTTCAGCTTTTATTGACCTAGAGGTGTGTTGAAACAGATTGCTTTTGTTAAAAATAATTTCAAGAAGCTTTAAAATGGCATTTCAACTTACATACACATTTGGACAAGGACATGAGAAAAATAGTCAGTACAGTGCATTTTGTATGAAAATCACCTGTTATATTTATTTCAAGACCAAAAAAAGACAGGCCAGATTAGATTTAGGAGTGATTGACGAGCAAAGTTCCCTGAGTGTACAGAGTTGCACCGAGCTGACAATGCAGGTTTGAATACCAGACAAAAACTGAAGGAATATTACGCCCTAGATAGATTCAGTGATTTTTTTTAAATATTAAGACAAAATATCACCCAGTTTGAACATGTTATATTATGTGACACCTTCATGGCAAGTAGGACTCAAAGTGGAAATTCTCACCCAGAGGGATACCACAAGCACAGTACAAAAGCCACTACTTGTAACCAATTGTTTGAACACATGTCTAGAGCAATTTTCTTGAAGTTACAGAATGCTCCTGTATAAAAATGATTGGATTGAGTTACCTGAGAGCAGCGACTGACACTAGGTCATTAATCTGAACCAAAATGTGCAGAATTTACCCAGGTTTGCCCTTGTCTAACCATCTTTAAGTGTTTTATCAATGAGCTTCCCACCACAAGGCCAAAGGTGAGGATGATTGTTGATCCTTACTCAAGGTTAAGTGCCATTTGCGATAGTAAGCCTCAGATAGTAAAGCAATGTGTGATTGAATACAAAAAAAAACCCCACAGAACATCCACCATCCTTTGACGTTTAATTGCAACATCACTGAATCCCCAAACACATTGGCCAGGAACTGGACACATTAAATAAGTGGTTCCAAAAGCAGTTCAGAGGCTAGGCGTTTGGTCTGAGTAACACATCTCCCATCTTCATGACACCCTGCCTACTATCCACAAAGTTCACATCAGATTATGCTGGAATACACTCCTTCAGACTGCTTCATTAGCCTCCCCACCGACCACCTACAAAATTTGCTCCCTTCACCCGTGAGGTAAACTGGCATACCATGTATGAAATACAGTGCAGCAGTTCACTCAAGACATCTCAAGTGAACCTTCCAAAACTGTAGCCTTGTGTCTTTCTAAGCAAAGGCCAGCAGATGCAAGGGATCATGACATGCAAGTTCTCCTCTAAGTACAATCCTGACCTAGAATCATTTGCCAATACTTCACTGTCACTGGTTCAAAATTCTGACACTCCATTCATAACAGCACCTACACCCCAAGGACTGTAACGGTTCATGGTAACCTTCTCATGGGCAGATAAAATTCGACTTTAAATGCTGGCCCTATTTCAAAGGGCATGAAGCACAGTTAAATCCTAGATCAGACATCATTTAACTGAGTGATAGAACAATGCTTGAGCAATTAAATGGCCCATTTCTCTTCCAATGTTCCTATTTAAATTGGCTTTCCAGTTTCAGTTCACTATCAAAACTACTGCCACCAGTTGCCAAAGGAGAAAGAAGAACTGACTGGAGAATCTCAGGTCTAATTCTGGGTCTGATGAAAACAGCTACGTGCAGGTCTAGGATAATTAGGACTGTAGGCTGGGATTGTTTTGACATCCTACCACTGTGCATATTGGTCACTTCACGAAATCAAAGTGTCTATTGGTTTACTCAAATAGAGTGACCAAAAGATGTAGACTACACGTTAAATGACAAAAACTACACGTTAATTGTTAGCATTTCTAGTTTGACTAAGCCACTTATTTTGTATTATTAATGGTCTCCTCTGTAAGGGAGGTTTGTAGTAGATCTGTCCAGGTGGAATTTCAAATTTATTCGAAAGTACACAAGCATTCACTCATCATCAAAACCAAAAAAATAAAAAGATAGAAAACATAATCAAACTTGACAGATATACAAGATACCTCTGGAATTCATGTTGTAGTGAATTCAATAATTTAACTCTGCATTATGCAGAATTACCCAAATGGAGTGACCCAAATGATCTCAATTCAATTGTATCACCAGTGAACTTATCGTCAAGATAAACAAATTTAGGCATTTTTTTGCACCAAAAGCAATAAAACCTTAGAGGTAACTCCTGTGTTTTTTAGATTCATGAAGACAGATAAAATCTTTAAAAAGGTCTGAGAGAATGTTTGGTGTATTTTCAATAAAAGATACAAGTGTTGCCGACTCAAGTCTCACAAGATGAATCATTCAGCAGTACACAAGATTATTCCTAAAATGCTGACTGTATAATTTGTCAGTATAGCCACATTTGTTGAAATTAGGTGCAACTTAGTTTTAAAATTACCTTAACGGCCTTTGGGATCTGGTCCACGTACTGGGGTTTGATGATAGCCTTGAGATCATCCTCTAGAATCTTTGTAAAATAGTTCTGTAGTTCAGAACCTCTGAAATACGTCAAAATCTCCTGCCAGTCAGGAGGGTCCTATTATGAGAACAATAAGTTTATTACTCATAAAAAGAGTACAACTTTTTCATGGCTTTTGCCAAAATAAACTGCTATATTTTATGTTAGAACAGTGGTTCCTTTAAAAACCAGGTTTCTCTGGAAGAAAATAACATGTTTCCATCAACTTGTCAAGTGACCATGCTGCACAAGAGATGGCAAACTGGGTGCCTAGGATACCAACAGAATTGGGCACAGATGCACAAGGGAGAGGAAAAAAAAGTCAAGAGTCAAAGAACCAGCAAAGTCCTGATCAGAGATGGTAATGCTTAGAACGCTAATGATGCCTAGTGTTGAACTGGGAGCCTACAACTGTGGGACACATCGAGGAAATGTGAAGGGACAGACAGCCTTACTGGAAGTAAACAACATCCAAGAAACCCCAATCCTTCTATAAATCCATGAAATAGCACTCAGAATTGTTAACTTGCTAATTTATGATGAATCGAGTTGAGGGTGCAAAGGAAATTTGTGTTGAGGATAGAGTACGAGTAGCTGTATTCATGCTACTTTGGATTGCACAATATAACTGACTACTGAAGCTAGATCAAATTAATTGGTATTCGAGTTCAAATTTGTTTTAACGTAGTGGAATTTTTCTGTTTTAATCAATGAACATTGAGACTTCATCCTTTTAGTAAATACCTGGCTTTTGGGCTTCCAAACTGCTCATCTCTATAGATCATATCAAAGGCATCAGGCACACTAATCAAGGAACAAGTTTCCAAGACTAAAACTTGCTATATTTTTAAGAAAGCACAGACAATTAGCCAAAATGCGTTTCATTCAAACGTGTCCACGACAACTAGAAAACAAAAATATAATTCTGGGACTAAGGCATTTAAAACTATTGGGGGGGGGGGGGTTTGTTTAAAGACATCACTGTCTGCCATTACGTAGATTTATAGGCAGTGCATCAAAATAATTACATCCAATGGTCATCCAGTAAAACTATTGCAGTTACCACCATACACTTTCCACTTATAGCAGTTTAAGCTTTAGACAGTACAAATCGATTTGTTAAAATATTTAGTGCTCAGATCACACAAGCAATATTGGCAAAACCACCTGATGGATTATTAAATCTGCCATTTTTTTCACTACACATTTCCAAGAACAAAACCACTTCAAGAAAACTCACATCATATTTCCCCAGGTTAGGTTTTTGCTTTCCTGCCAGAATCTTCAGAGCTGTGGATTTTCCAATCCCATTCGTTCCCACCAAACCCAAAACTTCACCAGGTCGAGGAATAGGCAACCTTAAATTCAAATGAATTATTAAAATGTACTCAGCTATGAAAATACTGCAACTTGCATTACCTGTACACAAGTTATACCTAAAAAAAAGTTAAACAATGAAATATCTTGCAAGTTGAAATTTGCATGTGGTCTACATTCAGGTCAGAGGGAGATGATTTCAAAACTCCTTTCATTAAATTCCAGATAATTAAAGATATGTTGCCAAAAAGGGAGGGGGGGGGGGGGGAAACCTGGAAAGCTGATCAATTACTAACATCCCTTCTCAAAGTGTACTTTATTGATGAATGGTTTTTTTTAAAAAAAGAGAACTTACATTAAAATTAATATAATACTCGCACATTGACATGTTCAGCTTCAAAGATGACACTTAGAAATAATTTTACAACTTATTAGATATAAGTATAATAATTTCAAATTATTCAATTATACTCTGCCAAGATTCATAAGAATTTCATAAATCATTGACAGAATGGTATAATATTACAGGGTTTCACCTTGTGCGACATTTGACTAGAAAAAAAGCAATCACTGAACGGGAACAAAAACATGAATTACTGGAAAAACTCAGGTCTGACAGCACCTGTGGAGAGAAATCAAAATGATCATTTTGGGTCCAGGTCTGATCCTTCTCCAAGAAAAAGTCAATTTATTGCCCAGCATGTTTACCCCTTAGTATGCCTGACGTCCTTAAAGCTGCTCTAAATATCAGGGAAGTGGAAAGGCAATCAGAACCCTCAGTTTGCTTCAACAACTCATTTATGAAATGCCTGTTACATAAGAAAATATCTCAAAGTGCTTTACAGGAGTATTAAACAAAAGTATGACACTGGGATATTAGGTCACATGACCAAAAGCTTGAAACAAATAACTGGAGAGAGATTTTCAGAACATAGGGCCTAGGTAACCAAAGGCGCAGCCCCCCCCCTCCCCAAGATAAGAAGTAAAAACTGGGATTTTCAACAGGTCAGAATTGGATGAATATTGATATCTCTAAGGGTTGCTAGGCTGGATACTGCAGAAATAGAGATGAGGAGACCATGGAAGACTTGAAATTAATGAAAAAAAGATTTTTTAAAATCAAGGAATTGCTTGATTTGTGGTAAATCCAAGTCTGCAAGGCCCGAAGTGATTGGGATAAGCTGCAAATTAAAAGGCACATGCAGCATATTTTGAATGACCTTAAATTTAATGATGCGTAGAATTTGGGGGACAGACAAAAGCATATTCAATCAATCAAGCCAAGTAGTAATAAGGAAGGGAAACTGATTTCAGCCGCTGTTGAGCAGACAGGGGCAATGTTATAAAATGTGGAATGGACAATTTTAGCGATCGTGTAAATGTGTTTAGAATTTCCTTATTGAATAAAATATAAAATCAAGTTGTGAACTGATTAATCTAGTCTCAAACTATTGTCAGGGAGAGGCATGGCATGGATTTGGTAGCTTGAGAACTGAACGTGAAAATAATGGCTTTCAGTCTTCGTACATTTAAGTGGAAGAAATTTCCACTCATTTGCTACTGGGTTTTTAAATAGGCAAATTGATCATTTAGCAACATTGGAGGAGTCGACAGAAAACAGCGAGCTAGGGTCAGCGTACTTACCAAAACAAATTTTTGGGCGATGGCATGGAGGGGCAGCATGCAGATGAGAAAGAAACCAACAACAACCTCATCAGGGACATCACAGTAAAGCATGAGTGGGAAAGAGAAGCCCTTGCAAGTGATATCGCCACAGAGATTAGAAGATAAGAGTCAAGTAAAACAGACCGACTCAGCTAAAAGCAACAGAAAGGCTGGAGGAAAATAAAGTAGACGACTGTGTCAAAAGATTACAAATAACTCAAGGAAGTGGGGAATAGTATGGCACATTTAAGATGTCCTACGATTTCAATAAGTGCCATTTGTGAAACACTTCTAAATGCAGAAACCTGACTGGAAAGATTCAAACAGAACTCTGGAAAAGAAAAATTACCTTGATCAACACAATGACCCTAACAGGATCACATGACATGGCAAAGCAGAGGGGCTATTGATGAAGATGCTTTGAGGGGTAGTTAGGGAGGATAAGAAGGTATAAAACCGAAATAACCATGAAGTAAGATGGAGGTTATTCACGTATTGAAGAAATCTCAAATTTGTCTTTTTGGTGGAACAAGGACTTTGAGAAAGAGTGTGAGTAAAACAAGTTTAATAGCTTGAATGGAGGAGGAAATTGCAGGAGAGGTGGTCAGGCCAAAGTGAGATTTATAGATAAATGCCACATGGTCACTGTTACAGTCTTGATGGGTCAAATGATGGAAGATACAGCTCGGCAAGGAGAATTCATCCTTCAACCAGGTTTTCAATAAGGCCATCATACTAAAGTAATAATTCACAATAGGTTCATAGATCACAAGGCCCTTGCTCCTAGATAAACAGATATTTTAGAGGGAGATGCATTGAGGAATGGCAAGTGTCGTGTCCAGTGGAGTAAAGATAGGAGTGAGAGGGGCAAGTTGGATGTCAAGATTGGCCCTCAGCAGGTGCACTGCTCAGTGCATCATCAAATCTATCAGAGGATTGAGAGGGGCGCAGAGGGGAGCAGTCACCTAATTAAAACAACAGTCATATCCAGATTCAGTCAAGGCAGCAGAAAGGTCAAAGAACTTTGAAAGGTTTTGCTGAGAAATTGAATTCAGGGAACCTGAGATTAGAGATGCAAAAGGGGTCATTGCAATTCAAAAGAGGAGTCTTGGAGGGGAAATGAGAAATAGAATTTTAAAAAATGTGGAAAGAGAGTGGTCTAGAGCAGCAACTAAAACATTTACACAAAATGAATACAGGAAAAGCTCATGTTACATTAGCTTTGTTACACATTTTGATGCCAGCTTTAAACTGGCATATGAGATGCCTGGCGTTCAGGAGGCTGAGATAGAGCACCCAATCGTCACTTCCTATTTAAACATAGTACGGAGCTCAGAATCAAAACCAAAAGGTCCCATGATGGGATAATGTTGGTCTAAGTGGATTCGTGCTTTATAGACTATTGTATAGGTTCAATGACAGCTTTAAGGAGTAATTCTGCAAGCTATTTAAGAACCTCCGCCTTTACTCCAGGGGTCTTGTGTTCAATGGATCACAAAATGTGATGGATATTATACTTAGTACCCAAATGTAACAATAAAGTATTACAAAATAGCTAATAACCACAAAGAGATCAACGGGGCTGTCTATATGTGGAACAACAGGAGAAGGGTGAGATCCTAAACAAATATTTCGCATTACTATTTCCTATGGAAAAAGACATGAAAGCCGGGGAACCTGGGGAAAGAAATATTGATGAGTTGAAAAAGAGTCCATACTACAGAAATAGCGGTGCTGCAAGTCTTAATATGCAGAAGAGTAGATAAATCCCCAGGACCTGACCAAGTGTATTCCAGGGCATTGTGAGAAGCTAGGGGAGAAATTACAGGGGCCCTTGCCGAGATATTTACATCATCAACAGCAATGGGTGAGGTGCCAGAAGACTGAGAATGGCTGATACTGTGCCTTTAATTAGGAAGCACTGCAAGAAAAAGCCAAGGAAGTACAGAGTGTTGAGCCTGATGTCAGTGGCAGGTAGATTGTTGGAAGGTATTTTGATGGACAGGATTTACATGCATTTGGTAAGGGAAGAGGTGATTAGGGATAGTCAGCATGGCTTTGTGCATGGGAAACTGTGTCTCACAAACTTGATTAAGTTTTTTGAAGACATGACCTAGAAGATAGTCGAAAGTAGAGTGGAAGATACTGTCTAAACAGACTTTAGCAACCCTTCAACAAGGTTCTGCATGGTAGACTCATTAGATCACATGGGGTTGAGGGAGAGCTAGCCAACTGAATATAAAATTGGCTTAACAGTAGGAGACAGTGGGTGGTGGTAGAGGGTTGTTGCTCAGACTGGAGGCCTTTGACCTTAGTGTGCCACAAGGATCGGTGTTGGGTGTGCTGTTTATCATTAAATAACTTGGATGAGAATATGAGGAAGTGGTGGTATTGGACTGAAGAGGACAAAGTCTGAGGTCACATGACATCAGATTATTGTTCAACAGGTCATCTGACAAAGCAGGTGTTCAGAAAGCTTGTGATTTCAAATAAACCTATAAATCTCATGTCATGTGACCGCTGATGGGCTGAGGAATGGCAGACAGTTTAATTTAGATAAAATGCAAAGATGTTGCATTTTGGTAAGACAAGCCAGGGCAGGACTTACACAATTATTGGTAGGACTCTGGTGACAGTTGTCAAAAGACAGATCTTGGCATTGTTGTATATTGTTCCTTGAAAGTAGCAAAGGCAGACAGGGTGGTGAAAGAAGCATCTGCCTTCAAAGGAACGATGTTATTAAACTGGAAAGGGTGCTGAAGAGATTACGAAGCACATTACTGAGACTGGAGGGTTTGAGTTATAGAGATAGGCTGGAACTGTTTTTTGGGTGGGAGGGTGGGGAAGGAAGAACGTAGAAGGCTGCTGGGTGACCTCAGGAGGTTTATAAAATCATGAGCAGCATAGATAAGGTGAATAGCCAAGTTTTTTTGCCTAGGGTAAGGGAGTCCAAAAATAGAAGTGAAGAGGGAAAAGATTTAAAAGGAAGCTGAGGGACAATCTTTTCTACACAGGGGGTGATGTAGATATGGATCAAACTGCCAGAGGAGGGGGTGGAGGCAGGTACAATTACAACAGGTACATGAATAGAAAACATATTAAGAGGGACACAGGTCAAATGGAAGCAAATATGACTAGTTTGGTTTAGGATACCTGGTCTGCATGGACAAATTGGACTGAAGGGTCTGTTTCTGTGCAGCATGACTCAGATTCTATGATCAGCTCACAGATACAGATCTTCATCAGATATCCCAACACACACTGAAGCACTTCACAAAGCACGGCCAAAGCTAAAGCTGTGCTTTAGAAACAGCAACTACTGTTAACTCTGTTGACAGAAGCATTATTCCCTGAACATTCAGCAAGATATTTTAGTGCTTAATCCTGGGCCAGTGTTATATCAAATATCAAGGCACAAAATCCTTCATCGTGGTCTTATCTTTCAAAAATAAGCTTCACTTCTAAAAAGGACAAAACTAATGAGCTCAAAGGTGAATTTGTCTTCTTTGTGGAATACTAACTAAACAGGAGCTCTAATATATCTCATGGACATTCATTACATAATCTCAAAGTCTGCTAAGCGTAAAAGGCATTCATACGTGCACTTGTAATGTCAAGGCATGCAAGGTTATGGGCCAAATGCTAGAAATTGGAACTAGAATAGATAGGTGGTTTGCTTCTGACTGACAAAGACTCCATGAACCCAAGTATCTTTTTCTTTTCTGTGCTATACACTTTGACTTTATGATTCTCAAACCTTTCAAATTTTTCAACATCATTACCTGTGAAGTTTGAAGGAGTTTGCACAGTATCTGTGTGTTGTCTCTTTAGCTAAATTGCTTGGCAAGTTAACAATTGACAATGCCCCAAAAGGACATTTCTGAAACAGGAAAAAGAAAAATATAATTAACAAAATGTTAACATTACATCATTTGCAACTGACTGCTGGCAACAGCACCAGAATTAAAATGATTTTGCATAATTAATAAAAAATGGAAAATATTGAATAAATACATTTTGGAAGAACTTATAGAAATGAACCAACTAAAAGGAGTATGAAACAGAATTTTAAAATTCTACTGCAATGATATATTGAATATTTGCAGAGAAAAATTATATGTAAATCTTACCACATTCTCTACAATTGTATAAATCTGTGCGTGGGGAACATACAATCTGATCCTAGAAATCAGAGCATTCAGAAAGACGACTAAGAATTTAGGGTGGGAGAGGGATGGTAAGGGTATCACTGAAAGGATTGCCAGAAACATATAAAAATGCAAATGTTACGATAAATGAGAGGAATCCTTTTACATTGAACTTTAGCTAGCCTTTATGGCATCCAGTGATCTTAGTTTTTTTTAAAAATCAAATTAGTACTGGACCAAATCTGCAATGCTTGGGTGCGCAGGAGGCAAAGATGGATAATCCAATCACAGCCATCTTCAGTTGGAAGTGACGAGTGCTTCAGTCTTTTAATTATGCACTGATGGGCTCTATCACTTTTGGGGCAGGCAACAGTTATGGATTAGTCTCCAGTTAGGTGCTCTGCCGCTGATTAGATTGCAGCACTTTGCTTTGACGGATTGGTTATGGGATCACTTTGCTCTGTCGAGAACATGCTGCTGCTTCTGGGCAGCCGTGCATCTAGTTCTGTACTGTTGTTTAGGTTAGCATTCATGCAGGAAGTAGTAAGGTTCTAGAATGCATTGTCAGAGAATATGATGAATGCCTTGAATGAGCATGCCTCCAAGAGTGAAATGGATTATCATAAGAGAATAAATATGTAGGGCTACAGGGACAAAGCTGGTGAGTAGCTCTGTGTGAATTGCTTAAGAGAATCAGCAGTCAACAGGCTGAAAAGTGTTTCCTGTACTGTAACCATTCTAGGATTCATCACCCACTAAAAACCACAAGTATTTATGCATTTTATGAACATTTCATTTAAGTATTCAGATGGCACACACGTGTAATGTATCGTCTACAGTGCTATGTATAAACTGAAATAAACTGTTCCAATGGCAAGTTGAGAAATATAGCAAGAAACAGCGCTACGTTGACCAAGTAGTAACAGATTCAATTCCAATCTATGCTGAGCTAGTCATTGTTGCCATAAAGAAAATAATCTGATTTAACAAGGAAATTATCCCACTGAGGGAAAAAGGGCAATTGCAACAAGGCCAATAAAAAGATGAGAAAAGTAGGGATTAGGACACGTCAGCACAAACAAACATGGGGTGCTGTTAGCGTCTCGAAAACTGACTGTACTTTTAGCTCACAAAAAGGTAACACGTTCACCCCATAAGCAATATTTTCTAATTTATCCAGTAACAACTCAAGATAAAAGTAGTACTTTAGCAACACTTCTGGGTAGTTAATGCTGAATGTTTACAGATCCAATATAATAGTGCTGGACATGATTAGACAGAACAAAACAAAACTTTTATGGAAAAATGACTTTGAAAACGATGGGATTCAGACAATGCAAACTATTTGCTGAAGCAGTCAATAAAATGATAGTACTTAAGAAATAAGCAACATTTAAAACTTCAATATTAGATGACGTCACAACAGTTTCCCAGGAAGCACATAGCTTACCTTAATGCAAATACCACAACCAATACAGAGAGTTTCTGAAATCCAGGCAATCTTACTTTGAGCAGTAACTTCAATACAAAGCTTTCCTACAAACAAAAAATGCAGAAGAGATATTTTTATTTGAATTTTCTAAATTTGCATTTAACTGGCTTGTTTTATAATTTATTTTTATTTATTGTAAATTATATGATAAATATAACAAATAAATGTAACTTAAAAATCATGGGCATGTAAGGTAGTAGCTTTGCTGCAATGTCACTAAACTAGCAATCCAGAACCACAGGTTATTGCCTTGGTGACTTAATTCAAATCCCACTATGGCTGATGGTGAAATCTGAATTCAATAAAAATCTAGATTAAAAAGCTCACCCAATGGCAACCAAACAACCACTGTTGTTTATTGTAAAAAAAAATCTGGTTCATGAAGGGAAGATGGTTTGCTGACCTCACCAGGCCTAGCTTATATTGTCAGAGATAATGGGAACTGCAGATGCTGGAGAATTCCAAGATAATAAAATGTGAGGCTGGATGAACACAGCAGGCCAAGCAGCATCTCAGGAGCACAAAAGCTGACGTTTCGGGCCTAGACCCTTCATCAGAGAGGGGGTTGGGGAGAGGGAACTGGAATAAATAGGGAGAGAGGGGGAGGTGGACCGAAGATGGAGAGTAAAGAAGATAGGTGGAGTGTAGGTGGGGAGGTAGGGAGGGGATAGGTCAGTCCAGGGAAGACGGACAGGTCAAGGAGGTGGGATGAGGTTAGTAGGTAGCTGGAGGTGCGGCTTGGGGTGGGAGGAAGGGATGGGTGAGAGGAAGAACCGGTTAGGGAGGCAGAGACAGGTTGGACTGGTTTTGGGATGCAGTGGGTGGGGGGGAAGAGCTGGGCTGGTTGCGTGGTGCAGTGGGGGGAGGGGACGAACTGGGCTGGTTTAGGGATGCAGTAGGGGAAGGGGAGATTTTGAAACTGGTGAAGTCCACATTGATACCATATGGCTGCAGGGTTCCCAGGCGGAATATGAGTTGCTGTTCCTGCAACCTTCGGGTGGCATCATTGTGGCAGTGCAGGAGGCCCATGATGGACATGTCATCTAGAGAATGGGAGGGGGAGTGGAAATGGTTTGCGACTGGGAGGTGCAGTTGTTTGTTGCGAACTGAGCGGAGGTGTTCTGCAAAGCGGTCCCCAAGCCTCCGCTTGGTTTCCCCAATGTAGAGGAAGCCGCACCGGGTACAGTGGATGCAGTATACCACATTGGCAGATGTGCAGGTGAACCTCTGCTTAATGTGGAATGTCATCTTGGGGCCTGGGATGGGGGTGAGGGAGGTGTGGTGGGGACAGGTGTAGCATTTCCTACGGTTGCAGCGGAAGGTGCCGGGTGTGGTGGGGTTGGAGGGCAGTGTGGAGCGAACAAGGGAGTCACGGAGAGAGTGGTCTCTCCGGAAAGCTGACAGGGGAGGGGATGGAAAATGTCTTGGGTGGTGGGGTCGGATTGTAAATGGCGGAAGTGTCGGAGGATAATGCGTTGTATCCGGAGGTTGGTAGGGTGGTGTGTGAGAACGAGGGGGATCCTCTTAGGGCGGTTGTGGCGGGGGCGGGGTGTGAGGGATGTGTTGCGGGAAATACGGGAGACGCGGTCAAGGGCGTTCTCGATCACCGTGGGGGGAAGTTGCGGTCCTTAAAGAACTTGGACATCTGGGATGTGCGGGAGTGGAATGTCTTATCGTGGGAGCAGATGCGGAGGAGGCGGAGGAATTGGGAATGGAAGGGAGGAGGTGTATTCTAGGTAGCTGTGGGAGTCGGTGGGCTTGAAATGGACATCAGTTACAAGCTGGTTGCCTGAGATGGAGACTGAGAGGTCCAGGAAGGTGAGGGATGTGCTGGAGATGGCCCAGGTGAACTGAAGGTTGGGGTGGAAGGTGTTGGTGAAGTGGATGAACTGTTCGAGCTCCTCTGGGGAGCAAGAGGCGGCGCCGATACAGTCATCAATGTACCGGAGGAAGAGGTGGGGTTTGGGGCCTGTGTAGGTGCGGAAGAGGGACTGTTCCACGTAACCTACAAAGAGGCAGGCATAGCTGGGGCCCATGCGGGTGCCCATGGCCACCCCCTTAGTCTGTAGGGAGTGGGAGGAGTCAAAAGAGAAGTTGTTGAGTGTGAGGACGAGTTCAGCTAGGCGGATGAGAGTGTCGGTGGAGGGGGACTGGTCGGGCCTGCGGGATAGGAAGAAGCGGAGGGCCTTGAGACCATCTCATATTCACCATGGACGTCCAGTCCCTGTACACCTGCATTCCGCATGGAGATGGCCTCAAGGCCCTCCGCTTCTTCCTATCCCGCAGGCCCAACCAGTCCCCCTCCACCGACACTCTCATCCGCCTAGCTGAACTCGTCCTCACACTCAACAACTTCTCTTTTGACTCCTCCCACTCCCTACAGACTAAGGGGGTGGCCATGGGCACCCGCATGGGCCCCAGCTATGCCTGCCTCTTTGTAGGTTACGTGGAACAGTCCCTCTTCCGCACCTACACAGGCCCCAAACCCCACCTCTTCCTCCGGTACATTGATGACTGTATCGGCGCCGCCTCTTGCTCCCCAGAGGAGCTCGAACAGTTCATCCACTTCACCAACACCTTCCACCCCAACCTTCAGTTCACCTGGGCCATCTCCAGCACATCCCTCACCTTCCTGGACCTCTCAGTCTCCATCTCAGGCAACCAGCTTGTAACTGATGTCCATTTCAAGCCCACCGACTCCCACAGCTACCTAGAATACACCACCTCCCTTCCATCCCCTATTCCCAATTCCTCCGCCTCCGCCGCATCTGCTCCCACGATAAGACATTCCACTCCCGCACATCCCAGATGTCCAAGTTCTTTAAGGACCGCAACTTCCCCCCACGGTGATCGAGAACGCCCTTGACCGCGTCTCCCGTATTTCCCGCAACACATCCCTCACACCCCGCCCCCGCCACAACCGCCCTAAGAGGATCCCCCTCGTTCTCACACACCACCCTACCAACCTCCGGATACAACGCATTATCCTCCGACACTTCCGCCATTTACAATCCGACCCCACCACCCAAGACATTTTCCATCCCCTCCCCTGTCAGCTTTCCGGAGAGACCACTCTCTCCGTGACTCCCTTGTTCGCTCCACACTGCCCTCCAACCCCACCACACCCGGCACCTTCCGCTGCAACCGTAGGAAATGCTACACCTGTCCCCACACCTCCTCCCTCACCCCCATCCCAGGCCCCAAGATGACATTCCACATTAAGCAGAGGTTCACCTGCACATCTGCCAATGTGGTATACTGCATCCACTGTACCCGGTGCGGCTTCCTCTACATTGGGGAAACCAAGCGGAGGCTTGGGGACCGCTTTGCAGAACACCTCCGCTCAGTTCGCAACAAACAACTGCACCTCCCAGTCGCAAACCATTTCCACTCCCCCTCCCATTCTCTAGATGACATGTCCATCATGGGCCTCCTGCACTGCCACAATGATGCCACCCGAAGGTTGCAGGAACAGCAACTCATATTCCGCCTGGCAACCCTACAGCCATATGGTATCAATGTGGACTTCACCAGTTTCAAAATCTCCCCTTCCCCTACTGCATCCCTAAACCAGCCCAGTTCGTCCCCTCCCCCCACTGCACCACACAACCAGCCCAGCTCTTCCCCCCCACCCACTGCATCCCAAAACCAGTCCAACCTGTCTCTGCCTCCCTAACCGGTTCTTCCTCTCACCCATCCCTTCCTCCCACCCCAAGCTGCACCCCCAGCTACCTACTAACCTCATCCCACCTCCTTGACCTGTCCGTCTTCCTTGGACTGACCTATCCCCTCCCTACCTCCCCAACTACACTCTCTCCACCTATCTTCTTTACTCTCCATCTTCGGTCCGCCTCCCCCTCTCTCCCTATTTATTCCGGTTCCCTCTCCCCATCCCCCTCTCTGATGAAGGGTCTAGGCCCGAAACGTCAGCTTTTGTGCTCCTGAGATGCTGCTTGGCATGCTGTGTTCATCCAGCCTCACATTTTATTATCTAGCTTATATTGTCATTGAGAGCAATGAGGGACAGGCAACAAATACTCACTGCGTCAGCAATCCCCATCCCATCACAGAATACATTTTAAAGTACCGATCTCGGAAGGGGTGCTATGAGTTCCTGCTATAATTCAAGTGAAGCTGAGGATTAAGTAAGGGCAGGCTGCACATATTGGCCTTCTATTCCCTTCAATGTAGATAATTAAGCAGGGACATCATTTAAGCAGGGTGAAAAAGAAAATTTATTTCCAATGCTGGGGAAATCATGAACATGGGGATATTTCAAAATTAGAGCCAGGCCATTTAAGAAAATCAGGAAACACTTTCACAATGTTCTGCCCTAAAAGGCTTCAGTTCTGACAACTGAAGATTAAGATTGAGTTTGATAGATTTTCATTGGCTTAAGCATATCTAGGGATGCTGAGTTAAGTCCAGTAAATGGAGTTGAAGTACAAATCTGTCATGATCAGTTTGAATGGTACAGTAGGCTTGATGACCTGAATGGTGCTCTCCTATTCTATTATAGATAGAATGCAGCAGTTATTCTGCATCTCCAATAGAATGGCTCTCTTGGGATGCAATCTGAATGGTTTCGAGTTGACCAAAATTGAACTGTTAAAAGCTTCAAAATCATTTAGGATTGGACTCGAGGTTGTTTGTTTCAAAATTCACATGATGGAAAGGAAAGAACTAATAAATTAAACAGTACCAAATTTTCTGATGGCCACATAGTTATTTCTGCAGCATGGATGGAAGCTGCACAATGGGACCAAGCAGATTCCATGACTTTACAGACTCTGTGGGTATTGTCTAGGAAATTGAAGATTGATTGACAATTTGCCTATGCCTGGAGCTCTCAAAGGGTCCACTTAAATCAGAGATTTGAGAGATTTCTGTTGCAGTAAATAGCGATTCTGGAAAAGATTAGACAATTAAAAACAGTGATCCTCAGTAGCTATTCAACTGATGCCCTCAATTTACCGTACATTTCCCCAAACATACATACCTCCTGACCCTGATATGATAACACCCCTCGTCCCACTGAGATCCAGCATCCACCCCCACTCTGAAAACGACCCCTCAACCCAACATGCTATATTCATTCCTCGTGAGCTGACACTCCCCACAGACTAGAGACTCAATCATCCACACGCCTCTCCCCAGGTCCCAACAGCTACCACCTCACACTGCTCTGCTGTGTGCCTGGCAAATGAACCTCATTTTCCAGGATTACTGAACCTTTTGGGATGTTGGACATTTAAAAATCACAGAATAAAACAACTACTGTGGAAAGCGGGATATAGTTTGATTATCCTGCACTATGAGGAACCTGTGAGATTTGGAGTACATTTTGCATTTCTGACAGAGGCCTGATCAAAGTCTCCTGGCAAAAATATAAAGCTCTTTTTGAATGCAAAAGAGAGAGCAGAGTAACAATCCAAGCATGTCTGCCATTCCTCAGAATCCAACCAAAGATGCTTCTGCAGTTCATGGAATATGAACAGTTAACCATGCACAATCAGCATGTCTTTTATACGGACACCTGACAATTGAAAGTTTTTAACTGATGCTTTAAAATAGTTGAATTAATTTAATGGAGATAAATAAATCAATTTGCTGTGGTTTAATTTTTTGAATCTACTTTAAGACTTTTTTGACAACAAAAGTTAAAGCTTCGAAAATTACAGATGAAACTTTCATAGACCAGAATCATAGAATCCCTCCAGTGTGGTAACAGGCCCTTCGGCCCAACAAGTCCACACCAACCCTTGGCGTATCCCACCCAGACCCATCCCCCAATAACCTACCTAATCTACACATCCCTGAAAACTACAGGAGGTTTAGCCTAGCCCATCTACCTAAGCTGCACATCTTTGGACTGTGGGAGGAAACCGGACCATCCAGAGGAAATCTATGCAGACAAGGGGAGAATGTGCAAACTCCACACAGACAGCTGCCCGAGGGTGGACGTGAACCTGGGTCCCTGGTGCTGCGAGCCAACAGTGCTAACCACTGAGCCACTGTGCCACCCCTTGTTTCTCTATGGGGTGGGGGAGGGGGAGGGGAGAGACATTCATTGTTACTGACCAGTGTTTTCATTAGAAGTGAATATTTTATTACAGGCTTTCTTAAAAAAAATGTTTAGCATGCTGTTGAAAACAGGTGATCAAGATTACCCCCTTGGGGAATGCAGAGGTTGATTAGAGAAAACTGAGAACAGCAGCTATTACAAGATATTGAACAAAGCCAAGTGGGAACAGTTTCAACCATCTGGCCCTAAGCTGTAGAATTCTCTTAGTTAACTGCCTCTCTACCTTCCTCCCCTCCTTTAACATGTACCTTAAAACCTATCTTTCTGACTAAGCTTTTGGTCATCTACCTTAATATCACCTTACAAGGCTGTGTACTCAATTTTGATTTTTAAAGCTCATGAAGCACATTGACTTTTTATTATATGAAAGGTGCTATCAAAGTCTTAGTTTTTTTTTCATTGGAAGTAAGAAGTTTACATATAATCCACTGATTTAGGGCACTTTTTGTGCTCACCTATAGTGGTTTGAAAAATGTAAGGTTTTTATTAACACATTACAGACATACTAAAAAGTTTTAACAGAACATAAACAAATTGATCTTTTCTATCATATAAAGAATTACAGAAGTTTAATATGCCACTAACAGATTTGCATACATTTATTTTTCTTTCTTCTCATCCAACTATGACAAGACAAGAAAAATTAAGCTGCTTACCCATTCGAACTACTGGACAGCTCTTCTTGCACTCCTGACGACATTTCTTGGGCTTGCATTTATCATGGCTGACTATGGCAATTCTGGTTAGCTTATCTGCCATATTGCCTCAGTGAGCTTATATCTTGACAAGAAAAACTTTGTATCATGCCAGCCAGCAACCTCAGTCTACAGACAACAACAAAAAAAATCCATTAATCAGAAACACCTCACTTACAGGAAAAAAAGTATACCAGTGTGTAATGTTAATTACAGAATCAGGGTCATACAGCACAGAAACAGACCCTTCGGTCCAACTCATTCACGCTAACCAGACGTCCCAATTTGACCTCGTTCCATACCCTCTGTTTATATGGACATCCAGATGACTTTTAAAATGTTGTAACTGTACCCACCTCCATCACTTCCTCTGGTAGCTTATTCTGTGCAGGCACCACCCTCAGCACGAAAGAGGTATCCCTCATGTCCCTTTTAAACCTTTCGCCCCCTCACCATAAACTTATGTCCTCTAGTTTTGGACTCTTTCATTCCAGGAAGAAAAACCTTGGCTATTCACCCTATCCATGCCCCTCATGATTTTATAAACCTCTAAGGTCACCACTCAGCCTCTGATGCTCCAGGGAGAAAAGCCCCAGCCTATTCAGGCTCTCCTTATAGCTCATACCCTCCAGCCCCAGCAAGATTCTTGTAAATCTTTTCTGCACCATCAAATTCAATGACATCCTTCCAATAGAAGGGCAATCAACAGTATGGAGTATTCTTTAAAAAAGGTGGTCTCACTAATGTCCTGTACAGCCACAACAAGCCATTCCAACATGTATACTTAAATGTTGTGAAGATAAGCAGGCCAAACACCACCCTGCCTACCTGGTGACTTCACTTTCAAGTAACTACGCACCCCTAGGTCTCTTTGTTTGGCACTACTCCACAGGGCCCTACCATTAACTGTATAAATCCTGCCCTGGTTTACCTTACTAAAACGCAACACATCATATTTAAACTAAAGTCCATATACAACTTCTCAGCCCACTGGCCCATCTGATCAAGGTCCCATTGTACACAGATAATCTTCTTTATCGTCCACTACACTATCTATTTTGCTGTCATCTGCATACTTACTAACCATACCTCCTATATTCACATCCAAATCATTTATATAAACAAATACATTATAAACATTTCAGAAACAATAACTTTAAAAATGTAAAAAGACAATTTAACAGCAACTGGTGATCTAGATGCTTTAAAATTCAATAAATTTAAAATAAAAGCTAGTATCAGCTACCACAGTTATGAAACAACCAACTTTATGAAAACCAATCAAACTCACTCATGCTCTTTGAAGGAGGAAAGGTGTCATCCCTGCCTAGTCTAGTTTATGATGGGAAATACATTCTGTGCTGACTACTACTACCCCTCTGAAATAGCCTAGTAAGGCATTCAGAGACATCAAATTGCTAACAAAAAGTTGAACAATACAACTGAGTAGTCTAGAAGAATTGATCTGGGTATTGAACTGACCAATGCACATCCTGCCCAGTCAAAGTCACTGAGATACAGCACCAATGTTAAGATTGAGAGACGTGTCACAGACTAAAGCAGAATCATACCTTACTTCCAATGTTAGATTCCTCAATCATCACCTCTACGTATGCTCTCTCTCATCAGCAAGGTGGATCAACCAGAAGTGGGAGTACAGTTGCACGCATTTGGGAAGGGGTGATGCTGGTAGTGCTCAATTCTGGGCTTGAAGTCTCATGACATCCCAATAACCATGAGTAATGAAATCCTGATAATTATCTCACACAGTCCTCACTCAGCTCAAACTAATGTGGAAAACTACTTGTCCATTTTGTCCATAGATATTTACTCATTTGCAAGCTTACTTTCCACTTCCAACACACTAACAACTGTGGCTGGAAGTTCCATACAGTATGTCACCATTTTGAGTGAGGCACTTACTCGCTCGCTCGTCCGTCCCTCTCTCTGTCTCTCTCACTCACACACACATCAGACACACAATCTGTCTCTAAACCGCAGATCAATTCTAGATAGGACCATTACCTCAGAAAAGCAGCTGGTTAAAAATGATCCAGCCAAACAAAAGAAATTGAAAAGGTAGGAGAACATGCCTGGTATAACCTAATATTTAATTTTGATCTGACCCATTGGTTGGGAACAGTGGGTTTATACTTAGTTTAGTATGTTTAGTAGCTGTTCAAGACTTGATATTGACAGTTCTGGTAGCTTCAAGTAACTTTGATACATAAACCAAGAAATTAAGTCACCAAACTTGAATGGTAACAAGCCAACAACCTAAACCAAAGACCCACTAGTTGAGATAGTCTGTCTGACTTCGTAACTTTACACCTCAAGCTGATAGATTCCTGGCCAACGTCAACAGGTCAAGAAGTGTAATGAGAAATTACACTACCACTGAAAATTGCTACTTATTTTGGGGAAAATCATTAACACTTTCAGTATCTACGTATGGTGACCACATATGCTAGATGCGCATTCAGCTGCAGCTTCTGACTGACTACGTGAAACAGCTGGGAGAAACAGATTGACTCACTGTGGAGCATCTATGGATGCAGAGGACATTATGGATGACGTATTTAGTGAGGGTGGCAGGCTCTTGTGGGGAAAGCAACAGCAGCACTACAAATTGGCTCTGTTGTACAGCGGGGAGGGCCAAAGTGCAAGTGAGCAGTAGTAACAGGGGGACCCTATAGTTAGTTGTTTTAGATAGGCATCTGTGAGGTCTCAAGAGACTCTCCAGGGTGCTGTGTTACCAGGGTCAAGAATGTCGCAGGACATTCTGAAAGGGGACAGTGAGCAGCCAGAGGTTGTTGTCCATATCAGTAGTAATGACAAAGGCAGAAAAGAGAGATGCAATACTGCAAAAGAAAATTTGGAGAGTCAGGTAGCAAGTTGGAAAGCAGGTCCTCCAGGGTTGTAATCTCAGGATTATTCCCTGTGCCACAGGGAATCAGGCCAGAGATAGCAAGATAGTATAGTTGAATGCATGGCTGAAGAACTGGTGTTTCTGGTAGGCTGAAAGGGACCCGTACATGACACTTAAACTAGAGAGAAACCAAAATCTCTGCAGGAAAGTTTGCAAGTGCCACTTGGGAGAGTGACATATGTAGACAGATCAAGGTAAGATTTGAATCAACGGGGTTGTTTTTAGTAGGTGATTTTAAATTCCCCAATATTGTCTAGGATTCCAAGTGTTGGGGCTTAGTTGGGTCAGAAATTGTTAGAAGCATTCAGTAGGGTTCCCTGAAACAAAATTTCCAACTAGGAAAGGGGCCGTACTAGACATAGTATTGTGGAATGAGCCTGGCCAAGTTTCAGTGGGGGAACAGCGAAAAAATTCCAGGGTGAGGAAAGGGGTTTACCTAGGAGAGGGTGCAAAAGAGGTTTACACAGGATTTCCACTGCACTGGAGAGCTATAAGGATAATTTGGTCAACCTTGGATTGTTTTTTGCTCAAACATCAGAGGCTGAGGGTCACCCTGAAACAAGTGTGTAAAATTATGAGGGATGTAAATCAGGGGGATAATCAGTCTTTCTCCCAGAATGAGAATGTCAAATACTTGGGGGAAGGGGAGACTTTAAAAGGAGAAGATGTGAGAGAACAAGTGTTGTTTTTAAAAAGAGACGGTGGCAGGTGCTTGGATTGCACTGCCAAGAGAGGTGACAGAAGCAAATGTTATAGCAACATTTAACAGGCATTTAGACAGACATGAACAGTTAGGGAAAGAGGGGATTATGGACCACATGCAAGCAGAAGTGATTAGTTTAGAACGGCACCATGTAGCCACACACCTGATGGGCTGAAGAGCCTGCTCCAGTGTTGTACTGTTCTACATTCTATTGGGCTAGGTCAAAGCCAGCAGTTAAATGCAGAAGAAATTCAATAAAGTTTGACAAAGAAGGAATACCAACAGGAGTAAGACAAGGCAGTACTGTAAAGCTTGTTTTTGCAGGCCTTGAACACCCCATGGACACAGCAGCAGAAATGACAACAGGGGAATATTGTACGTCCCAATACCTGTATCAACACTGAGAGCAAACTGGAGTGTAAACGTGCACATTCCTATACACTGGATAAGAGAAGAACATAGAACAGAAGTGTTCTGTTTAATGTCCAATAATTAAACTTAAATTAATGTCTACGTGTGACGGTGATGGCTTAAAGGTCAATAACTTGGCTGTGGTTGTAGTACTATACAAATATGCAATGCAACAATTCAACAAGCTTCTATCAATGATATTTTCCAAACCTGTGACTTCTGTCACCAATAAAAGCAAACATATTGGAAGGACCAACTACAAGTTACTCCAGAAGCTACATACCACAACTTACAAACATAAGAAACAGAAGAGGTAGATCATTCAGCCCCTCAGTTCTAATCTGCTATTCCATAAGATCACGTTGCTTTGTTAGTGTTTCAAATTCTACCCCATTAATATTTGATTCCATTGTCTAACAAGAATTTATCCAATTCTGCCTGAAAAATATTCAAAGATAACCTCATTTCCGCTGCCATCAGAAGCAGTGTTCCAATTTCATGCAATGCTGGAAAATAAAAGCACCCCCCTCCCCGATCTACTGTAAAACGGCAGTCCTTAATTTTAGAGGATTGTTCCCTATGATGGGCTCACCTACAAGAGAAACCATATTTTCACATTCACCTTGTCTAAGACAATTCAGAATCTGACATTTTTCATCAAGTCACCCATCATGCTAAGCTCCTGCAGATGGAAACTAGACAATCTAAACTATCCTCAGAATCCCCACTCATTCCAGACGTTAATCTAGTAAACTTCCTCTGAATGAATTCCACCATTTAAATCCTTCCTTAATTAAGGGGACCAAAGAAAAGTATGCTGATGGTACTCAAGATGGTCTCATCAATATCCACTATAACTGAAGCATAACATCCTTGCTTTTATGTTCAATTCCTCTCAATCTGAAATATTAATGAGATGCTATCCCAACGAGAGGAAAAGCAGCCATTATTAAAGACCACCTCTTGCACCAGGAAGATACTGACGCTTAAACACACGTACCAATAAGTTCTTTCGTGCTATTATTCGACTGCTGAATGGACCCCTCTAACTTCAAATCTAATGTTGATCTTGCTTTTGTACACCTCCCATGCAGTGGTAACCTTGTATGCTTCGTTCTAAACACCTGATCATCCGTATGTCATTGTATGTTATGAGCTGCCTGCACTGCACACAAAGCAAAACTTCTCACTGTACTTAGGTACATGTAACAATATCTCAAATATTGTCACTTTTCTTTGTGACTTATGTATCATTACATCTAGATCGACTCGCTGACAACTCACATTTTAATCACATTATCTTCTAATAACTAGATTTTTGCCACTCTCCAATTATTTGTCCGCAAATTCTAAGGTTTCTTCACAATATTCTTTCCTATCAATTGTTGTGTGACTTTAGTTACCATACCTTTCACTCCTTTCACCTAATTTATTGATCTAAGTTGTGAAAGCTGCCGCCTTAGCAGAGTCTCTTGCAGAACCCTCCCACTCATCACATCCTACCAAAGACCCTCTATATGATCTTCTGTCAGCCTTTTCTCTCTGCTAATATGTTACCAGATACATTATGGGCTTTTATTTTGTGCAGTGATCCTTGGAAACCCACGTCTATTACACAAATAAGCTCTCCCTCATCCACGATGTATGCTATTCCTACAATTAACTCCAATAAATTGGCTAAACATGATTCTCTTTTGATGAAACCATGATAAATCTTCCTGATTACCTCTGGTTTCTTTTGGAAGTGTGGAGCTGCAATCTCTAACAATTAACTTCCATATGCAAGCTATCAAGCTGACTATAAAAGATACCCTTTTTCTGCCCGCCCTCCCCTTTTTTGACAAGGTTATACTTGTAACTTTCTAGTCCATTGGAATCCTTCCTGAAACCCTGGAATTTTGGAAAATTAACAAACGGACATATCCAGCCAATTAGCCACACATTTTAAGACCCAAGGACAAAGTTCGTCTTGGCCCAGATTGGAAGTGGTCAAAAGTGAGTTTAAGCGGTAATAATTTGGTTTAGGATAATTATGGCCTTGGGAAAAATAATACTCAGCAAGTACTAGTGAAAATAAGAATAGCAGAGAAGCTTTCGGAAGAAATGATCAAGTAGATTGGGCCCCAGGCACAGCCAAAACAGAACAGGGAAATAAGAATAAAGCTCAGTGAAGAGGTCAGAGAAAGAATTCCTGCCTTTAAGATGTAAACTACAAGAATCATGGGAAATCCTATATCTATTGCTTCTTAATTAGTAAACATTGAATTAAATACTGCCTTTTTCTAAAAAAAATCTCTGTTGCAACTATTCTCTGCACAATGATGGCTGACAGGTGACTTGGTGGGAAATTGCCATTTGGTGTTATGGATCAGACCAAACACCCTCAAATTATTTTAGGGTAGTCTAGACCCTGAGTTTTCTTTTAATTTTAAAAGCAAATCTAAGTGTCTGTTCCAGATAAAATGAGACTGGTCAATCTACTCAATGTGAAGGAAAACAATTTAAACACTGTCACTAAAATACAACCAAAGAACTTAGAATAATTTAATTCTATTGGAAGACTTAATAGTAATATATAGTAACTATTACTAATTAACTGTTCCAACATAGTAACATTCTACAAACACTCCCCTTGGCAAAAAAAAAGGAAAATTCAGACAAATTCTCACATGCAGTTCTCCCATCCAGGAGAAAGAAACATCAAGAGAAAATTCAGAAAGTTGCAGCGAGGTAGTCACTGAAGCATCCAACTCTGTTGACACCCCAATAGCTTCTGATGCTACAGACAAAATCAAAACCCAGAAAAGTGGATCAGAGAGCTGGCCATACCAATCAGGCTATTTTAAAGCAAAACATCAAAGGCCTGCCAAGCTGTTTACTCAAGCGGTCTCCAGTAGCCAGCTCAATACTTCTGCTGTATAATCTCTCCAAAAAAATGGACAAAATAACCACTTAAAGTGACAGCACTATCATATTAGGCTTTTGTTAACCAAATGTTTTATTGGTCTGAAAGGTATAAATTGAACTCCAGTTTAATTAATACCATTTACATTATGATTGCCATTTCACCGAGGTCCTCTTACTTTCATGATCAGATTTCAAACTATCACTATCACTTGGCAGATCAAAATCCTAGCGGTTCCTTTCTAATAACACTGAACATAAATCTACACAGTTTGTGTGGTGTAAGTAAGTAAGTCAGCAGTTCCGACTATCTCGAGAGAAGTTAGTAATGAGTAATAAAACCTGGCCTTGTCAGTGACACCTCTAAAATATTTAAGAAAAAACCCAAAACACATGCCCATTAAACTGAAGAATATTTAATAAGTATTGCATAACTAAGTCATTTTTCAGATTAATGCGACAAGATCAATATTAGACTCAAACGCAGACAAACCCACAAACTGTGATATAAAAAAATGTTTCCTTAGGGAGGTGAAGAAATGCTTCAAACCTCTGCCTCTCAATAAACGTGATAGGTTTTCAGCCTTATTTTCTACAAACAAAACTAATTTTAACTAATCTCAACAAGGTAAGACACAACTCAATGAAGAAAACAACAATTTTAGGTTTTGAGACGTTCATCACAGTGTATTTCAGAGTAGTGCATTTAGTACGGCAAAAGTTCGCAGCTTAACAGAATTTTTACCAGAATGCTATTTATAGTTCAATTTTTTGACAAATGAAAGACAATGATAAAGCCACAACCCCTCTCAAACTTGCGCGTGATATATACGTTTCAAACTTGAACACCTACAGCATTTAATTGATTCATTGCATGATGGAGTAATATAATTCAAACGGCTACACTTCTTCAGAATTTGATTAGCGTGAAAAACCAACTGTTTTAACAAATACGTCATCTTCTGCCCAACTCTCCTCGCCTTAACGTTAAGATTTAAGGCCTGTAACAGCACTGCCATCTCCAGCGAATGCTGTGCTTATTGCCCAAAAATTATTAACAGGTAGACTCGTTTGCGGCCTATGTAAGGCAATGAGCCCGAGGCCTGCATGATGTCCACGTTCTTGCTCACTGCCTCCCTCTCACAAACTCTTACCCCACCCCTGCCCTGAGTCACATGGAAATCTTCCTTGCACCGAATACACTCCTCTGATCACTCCTTTACCTGAGCGGACGCTGTGAAGGTGCAAGTAGCAGCCACTGCCCAAGCCAACGCCTCATAAGTATTATCTCTTGTCTGTCTGATGTGACAAATCCTCTCAAGTTTTAGCTTCACACTACAAACGTGCTCCTCAGGAGTGAAAAAAAGCCGGTGAAGATGGCCCCCTACAGGCATGCGCAATGCCCACATTCAATGGCGCCTGACGCCAGCGCGTTGACGGTTGACGTGTTCCGGTGGCGCCGGTGGAGGGGAGTTGGAATGTTGAGGAAGCCGGACCGTAATAGAGCTTGTTTGAAGTTCATCTTTGCCGGTTCAATAAGGTAAGTGAAACTACTTCGTATGGGGTTACTGAGACTATACCTCGAAGTGAACCGTATTGAGGGGACAGTGAAGTTCGGATTGTGAACGATATCACCCCCCCCCGGAAAAATAAGCACCTGTCAAAATGCTGCCACGCTCCTGGTCATTAACACTGATCGCTGAATCCATCCAGTGTGGAAGCAGACCATTTGGCCTATCGACTCCACACCAACTCTCCGAAGAGCATCTCACCCAAACCCACTTCCGCCTCCTACCGTATTCCCTTGTAACCTTGCATATTGCCCAGGTCAATTCACCTAATCTGTACAATCCGGCACACAATGGCCAATCCACCTAAACTGCACATCTTTGGACTGTGGGAGGAAACCCATGCAGACACAGGGAGAATGTGTAAACTCCACACAGACATTCGCCCGAGCATGACGACTGAACGAACCACCGTGCCGCGGTAGCAGTGCCTGCGTTTACGATTATCTGTGGGAAGTTCGCCTCTATCTCCTCCGGTAACGAAGATTTGGAGTGGAATACAACAGTACAACATTGCACTTCGTGTTCATTCCTTCTGGACAGTGGCCCGGGATTAGGCAGGTCAACACTAAGGAGGTTCCGGCTTTTCTGACACCTGTTGTAGTGCATTTGTTAACTGCCTGAGCAGGCCAATGAGTAGCTTGTGGAGGTTTCGTATTGAACCTCAGTGATGATGCGCTGACCAAGTTTTTTCCAACGCGTTCTGTTTTTATACCAGTTTATTAGGCAGTTTGTTACTGGACTGCCAACGATGAGATGATGTGCTTTCTCTTGCTGCTAAGAATAATTTAAAACAGTTTGACCACAAAGAAAACACCTGATCTGTTGAACAAAAACAAAGTTGCTGGAAAAGCTCAGCAGGTCTGGCACATCTGTGAAGAAAAAAAAGTTAACGTTTCGGTTCGGGTGACCCCTTCATCAGAACTGAAATCCTAACGGGTAACACTACAGTTGTTATGGGAGATTTCAACATGCAGGTAGACTGGGAGAATCAGGATGGTACTGGACCCCAAGAAAGGGAGTTTGTGGAGTGCCTCTGAGATGGATTCTTAGAACAGCTTGTACTGGAACCTACCAGGGAGGAGGCAATTCTGGATCTGGTGTTGTGCAATGAACCGGATTTGATCAGGGACCTCAAAGTAAAGGAGCCATTATGAGGTAGTGACCATAATATGATAACTTTTAATCTGCAGTTTGAGAGGGAGAAGGGAGAATCGGAAGTGTCAGTATTGCAGTTGAATAAAGGGAACTGTGGAGCTATGAGGGGGGAGCTGGCCAAAGTTCAATGGTACAGTACCCCAGCAGGGATGGCAGTGGAACAACAATGGCAGGTATTTCTGGATATAATGCAGAAGGTGCAGGATCAGTTCATACCAAAGAGGAAGAAAGATCCTAAGGGGAGGCAGGGGCGGCTGTTGCTGACGAGGGAAGTTATGGACTGTATAAAGATAAAAAAGAAGTATAACATAGCAAAGATGAGTGGGAAGCTGGAGGACTGGGAAGCTTTTAAAGAGCAATGGCGGATAACTAAAAAGGCAATACACAGGAAAAAATGAGCTATGAAGGCAAACTGGCCAAAAATATAAAGGAGGATAGTAAAAGCTTTTTTAGGTATGTGAAAAGAAAAAAAAATGGTTAAGACTAAAATTGGGCCCTTGAAGTCAGAAATGGGTGAATTTATTATGGGGAACAAGGAAATGGCAGAAGAGTTGAATAGGTACTTTGGATCTGTCTTCACTAGGGAAGACACAAGCAATCTCCCAGACGCAATAGTGGCTGAAGGACCTAGGGTAATGGACGAACTGAAGGGTATTTATATTAGGCAGGAAATGTTGTTGGATAGACTGTTAGGACTGAAGGCCGATAAGTCCCCGGGACCTGATGGTCTTCATCCCAGGGTACTTAAGGAGGTGGCTCTAGAAATTGTGGATGCGTTGGTAATTATCTTCCAAGGTTCTGTAGATTCAGGATCAGTTCCTGCGGATTGGAGGGTGGCAAATGTTGTCCTACTTTTCAAGAAAGGAGGGAGAGAGAAAACAGGAAATTATAGACCGGTTATCCTGATGTCAGTGGTGGGAAAGATGAAATTACGACTCATTTGGATAGCAGTAACAGAATTGGTCAGAGTCAGCATGGATTTACGAAGGGGAAATTGTGCTTGACTAATCTTCTGGAATTTTTTGAGTATGTATCTATGAAGATGGATAAGGGAGAACCAGTGGATGTAGTGTACCTGGACTTTCAGAAAGCCTTTGATCAAGTCCCGCATAGGAGATTGGTGAACAAAATTAGGGCACATGGTATTGGGGGCAAAATACTGAGTTGGATTGAAAATTGGCTGGTTGGCAGAAAGCAAGGAGTAGTGATAAACGGGTCCCTTTCAGAATGGCAGGCAGTGACCAGTGGGGTACCACAAGGTTCGGTACTGGGACCGCAGCTGTTTACGATATATATTAATGATATAGACAAAGGCATTAAAAGTAATATTAGCAAATTTGCCAATGACACGACGTTGGGTGGCAGTGTGAAATGTGAGGAGGATGTTATGAGAATACAGGGTGACTTGGACAGGCTAGGTGAGTGGACGGATGCATGGAAGATGCAGTTTAATGTGGATAAATGTGCGGTTATACACTTTGGTGGCAAGAACAGGAAGGCAGATTACTATCTCAATGGAGTCAAGTTAGGTAAAGGGGAAGCACAACGAGATCTAGGTGTTCTTGTACATCAATCAATGAAAGCAAGCATGCAGGTACAGCAGGCAGTGAAGAAAGCTAATAGCATGCTGGCCTTCATAACAAGAGGAATTGAGTATAGGAGCAGAGAGGTCCTCCTGCAGCCTTACAGGGCCCTGGTGAGACCACACCTGGAGTATTGTGTGCAGTTTTGGTCTCCAAATTTGAGGAAGGACATTCTTGCTATTGAGGGAGTGCAGCGTAGGTTCACGAGGTCAATTCCTGGAATGGCAGAACTATCATATGTTGAAAGATTGGAGCGACTGGACTTGTATACACTTGTGTTTAGGAGGATGAGAGGGGATCTGATTGAGGCGTATAAGATTATTAAGGGATTGGACACTGTGGAGGTGGAGGCAGGAAGCATGTTTCTGCTGATGGGTGAGTCCAGAACCAGAGGACACAGTTTAAAAATAAGGGGTAGGCCATTTAGAACAGTATTGAGGAAAAACTTCTTCACCCAGAGAGTGGTGGATATATGGAATGCTCTGCCCCAGAAGGTAGTGGAGGCCAAGTCTCTGGATACTTTCAAGAAAGAGATAGATAGAGCTCTTAAAGATAGAGGAATCAAGGGTTATGGGGATAAGGCGGGAACAGGATACTGATTGTGGATGATCAGCCATGATCATAATGGATGGTGGTGCTGGCTCGAAGGGCCGAGTGGCCTACTCCAGCACCTATTGTCTATTGTCTAACCCTTCTGTAGTTCTGATGAAGGGTCACCGGATCCGAAACGTTAACTTTTTTTTTCTTCACAGATGCTGCCAGATCTGCTGAGCTTTTCCAGCAACTTTATTTTTGTTCCTGATTCACAGCATCCGCAGTTCTTTCGGTTTCTACCTGACCTATTGAAATTGAAATGCCTTGTTTAAAATAGATCTTCATTCATGGGATGTGGGAGTTGCTGAAAGGCAGCATTCATTGCCTGTCCCAAACTGTTTGACCATGCAATGAATGAGACATCTTGAACTACTCCATTTCATTTGGTCAAGTATATCCAGAATGTTCTTGTGAATTTCAGGATCACTTGTATATTTTGAAATATGATATGTGAGTTGGAGAATGTTGGAGGTGTTCTAGTCTGTGTATAGATGATGTCCTTCAAAACGGTGGAAGCTTATACTCTTGGAAACTGTTTTTCAAGGATTTCTGCATCTTGTAGACAATGATCAATGCAGCTATGATGTGCCAAGGTTGGTAGGTGTGAATGTTGAAGATGGTCGATGATGTGGCAGTCAAGTGGGCTATTTGTCTCATTTTCTGCCACTAGTCCACCCATTCTATCAGACTATTTCCTCTTGAAGTTTATCACTATCTTCTTTTCTGTTCAGAATGCTTCCAAATGAGTAATTGGCAAATTTTGCAATGGCACCTGTACTCTGAGCCATCAATTTATGTATTTCGAAAAACAGTGATCCTGACGTTGTAGGCAATTCCCACTGTATACCTTCTTCCAATCTGGAAAACAATTGTACAGGGTCAATTGTATGAGTACCACATTTCCTGTAATTCAGCCTTTTTTTAACCTCAACTATTGCTGTATCTTTCATACCATGAGCTCAAACTTAGAAACCAGTTTATATGACACTTTATGACTCTCTTGTGAAAGTCTATTGTACATCAACCATACTTCCCTTTCAACCCTCACTGTTACCTCATTTAAAAAAAACTCAACCAAACTATTTAAACACAATGTGCCCTTCATTTTGCTTGAGCTTTTCTTAATTGAATTTCACCAGGTGACTGTTAAAGTTAGTCAGTATTATCATTTATGTTAATTGTACACTCTATTTGCTTTTATTATTTGCTACCATTTCCCCTCTGAATCTTCTATATTCAGCCTGAATGCTCTTATTGTTCACCTAACATCTATCATATGCACTCCTTCCTAACCTCCTTTTATGCTTTAACTTTTCATTCTGAAGAAATTATCATGAGCTGCTTTCTTGAACCACTTTTATGTGGTCTGGGGTACTCTCAGTGCTGTTGGAGAGCAAGTCCCAGGATCTTGACTAATAGATGGTGAAACAAAAGCTGAGGAGTTCAAGAGTGTGGTATTTCCACGTGACAGCTCCACTTGACCTTCAAAGTGGTGGGGATCACGAGGTTGAAAGCTGCTATTGAAGGAATCTGAGTGAGTTGCTTAATTGCATCTTTGACATTGTGCACACCGATGGTACTCTGCACCTGTTACGGAAGAAGTGAATGTATAAATTGGTGAATAGATTGCCAGTCAAGCTTATGGCTTTATCCTGATGATGTTGAGATTTTTGTGTGTTGTTGGAGCTGCACTCGACCAAACAGTTGGAAAGTATTTTGTTACACTGTTGATTTGTAATTTGTTTCTGAAGGATTTGAAGAATCTGCAAAATTCCAAGCTTTTTACACGCTGTTCCAAATGTAATATTTATGTTTTTCCCAATGTGGGCACCATTAACGATAATTAAATTGAACATTAAAAAAGATGGTTTGATTAATGCCTTGCATATCTGTATGTTGTTTGCAGGATTGTTTTCCAACTGCCATGTAGACACTACTCTGAAACATGTGAACTACAGTTATATGAAGTCTGTGAAACATATCAATTTCTACCATCATGCATAAGTAGACATTTACTTCAACTAAATATCATTGTCTTCAATTCCTGCTACAAGTTCATTTCTATAGCAGTTGACTCCATTCCACTTCCTGCCAACCGTCTGAGGTTGAACCTTTTACTTCCATTGTCCTTGAGATGAGCTTTTAACCAGGATGTTTGTGGAGTTTGCACATTCTCCCCATGTCTGTGTGGGTTTCTTCCAGGTGCTCTGGTTTCATCCCACAGTCCAAAGATGTGCAGGCTAGATGGATTGGCCATGCTAAATTGCCCATAGTGTTCAGGAGTGTGTGGGTTATAGGGGGTTGGATCTGGGTGAGATGCTTCAAGGGTCAATGTGGACTTGTTGGGCCAAAGGGCCTGTTTCCACACTGTAGAGATTCTATGATCTATGAGCTGTGAGCCACATGCCCATTCTATTACCAAGACCACTAACTTCCACTTTCAAACATTCCCCTATCCCATTATCTCTTCTACTGAAACTCTCGCTGATGTTATTGTTATCTTTCTTCTGGCCCACATCCATAAATGTTATACTTTACGTGAACATCAACTTGTCTATTCCATTCACTTATCACCCCTGTGCCTAGTAACGTATGTTGTCCCCCAGCTAGAAAAGCTTCTTCTGGAACTTGTACACTTGTTTTCAAATCCCTCCGTGGCCTCACCTGTCCATGTTTATATAACCACCTCGATCTCTTTAACCGTCAGTGATCTCTCTACAACAATTCTGACATGTTTCTCTTCCCTGATTGCACTAGTGTAAATTACCAACAGCTGCCTGAGCTCCAACATCAGATTGTTTTCTACCAAACAGTATGAATTTATTTCTATCACTTGTGGCCTTTAAGTGAAATTGCAAGTTTTCCAGTAAACAAGTAAATTAAACTTTTCTTGAGTGGCTGCTAACAACTACTCGATGCCTGGCACATCGAAAGGTGGTTGTGGTTGTTGGTGGTTAGTATCTCTGAAGGAGTTCCTCAGGACATTAAAATTTTGATCAATCTGTTCTGATGTGTTATGACACACCTTTGGAACAGGTGGGAGTTGAAATCCAGGTGTTCTGGTTCAGAGATAGAGATACTACTACGGGGCTACAAGAGCCTTCCATTCCGTAGGGTAGTGTCAGATCCCGAGCTATCTTTGGCTGCTTCATCCAATCACCTACGCTCCATCACAAGGACAGAAGTGGGGATATTCACCAATGATTGTATAATGATCAGTACCAATCACAACTTCTCAGATCATGAAGCAGCCATTGTCCACATGTAACAAGACCTGGACAGTATCTAGGCTTGGGCTGAAATGTGACAAGTAATATTCACACCCCACAAATGTTAGGCAGTGATCATCTCTGATAAGAAACAGTCTAATCTGATCCCCTAGACATTCATTGTTATTATGAATTTTCCCAATTTCAATATCCTGGGAGTTACCATTGACCAGAAACTGAACTAGGCTTAACAAATAAATACAGTGGCTACAAAGTAGGTCAGAGATGATGAAAACTGCAGTAAGTAAAATGCCTCCCGACTCTCCAAATCCTGTCTACCATCTACAGGGCAGAAGCCCAGAAGTGTGATGGAAAATCCCCACTTTCCTGGATGAGTGCAATTTCAACAACGTTCAAGAAGCTTGATGCCATCCAGGACAAAGCAACCCATTTCATTGGCACCACGTCACTTCACTGATGCTCCATAGCAGCAGTGTAGGCTATCTATTGTACAAGATGGATGGTAGAAATTTGCCAAAGGTCCTTAGTACCTTCCAAGCCCACAATCAATTCTGTCTAGAAGGACAAGGGCAATAGATTACAAGGGAACAATATTCACCTGCAAGTTCTCTTCCAAGCCTTTCACTATGTTGACCGGAAAATATGTCGCTGTTCTTCAGTGTCACTGGGTCAAATTCCTGGAATTCCCTCCCTATTGACATTGTGGGTCTATCTCCAGCACATGGACTATAGTGATTCAGGAAGCCAGCTCACCACCATCTTCCCCTGGGCAACTAGAGGCAGGCAATAAATACTGGTCCAGCCAGCAATGCCATTTCTCATACTGCTGAGATTGTCTTTTGTCCTATGGAGTACCTGTTTATCTTTGTTCAAAATACACTTAAAGAAAAGTAATTCTGTTTACATCAAGTTTTAAATGCGTATGGATTTAAGAATTATGTTTATAACTATTTACAAATTGTCTTCACTTAACAATAATAACTTGCAGGTAAACTAATAACTCTGATGCAGGGATAGAATGCACTGTACCCAAATTTGCAGATGCCACTGAAAAAATTTGGGAAAATAAGTTGCAATGAAGAAATTTACAAATACATTAATTATGTGGGCCAAAATCTGGCTGATGGATATATCCATTTTGGTTGGAAGAATAGAACATAGAACATAACAGCACAGTACAGGTCCTTCGGCCTTCGATGTTGTGCCAACCTGTCATACCAATCTCAAGCCCATCTAACCTACACAATTCCATGTACGTCCATATGCTTATACATTGACGAGTTAAATGTACCTAAAGTTGGCGAATCTACTACCGTTGCAGACAAAGCGTTCCATTCCCTTACTACTCTCTGAGTAAAGAAACTACCTCTGACAGCTGTCCTATATCTTTCACTCCTCAATTTAAAGCTATGCCCCCTCGTGTTCGCCGTCACCATTCTAGGAAAAAGGCTCTCCCTATCCACCCTATCTAACCCTCTGATTATCTTATATGTCTCAACTAAGTCACCTCTCAACCTTCTTCTCTCTAACAAAAACAGCCTCAAGTCCCTCAGCCTTTCCTTGTAAGACCTTCCCTCCATACCAAGCAACATCCTAGTAAATCTCCTCTGTACCCTTTCCAAAGCTTCCACATCCTTCTTATAATGCAGTGACCAGAACTGTATGCAATACTCCAAGTGCTGCTGCACCAGAGTTTTGTACAGCTGTAGCATATCCTCTTGGTTCCTGAACTCGATCCCTCTATTAATAAAAGCTAAAACACTGTATGCCTACTTAACAGCCCTGTCAACCTGGGTGGCAACTTTCAAGGATCTGTGTACATGGACACTGAGATCTCTCTGCTCATCTACACTACCAAGAATCTTACCATTAGCCCAGTACTTTGCCTTCCGGTTACTCCAAAGTGCATCACCTCACACTTGTCTGCATTAAACTCCATTTGCCACCTCTCAGCCCAGCTCTGCAGCTTATCTATGTCTCTCTGCAACCTACAGCATCCTTCGTCGCTATCCACAACTCCTCCGACCCTAATGTCGTCTGCAAATTTACGAACCCATCCTTCTACACCCTCATCCAGGTCATTTATAAAAATGACAAACAGCAGTGGACCCAACACCGACCCTTGCGGTACACCACTAGTAACTGGTCTCCAGGATGAACATTTCCCATCAACTATCACCCTCTGTCTTCTTTCAGCAAGCCAATTTCCGATCCAAACTGCCATATCTCCCACAATTCCATTCCTCCGCATTTTGTACAATAGCCTATTGTGGAGAACCTAATCGAACGCCTTGCTGAAATCCATATACACCACATCAACCGGTTTACTCTCATCTACCTGTTTGGTCACCATCTCAAAGAACTCAATAAGGTTTGTGAGGCACGACCTTCCCTTCACAAAACCTTGCTGAATATCCCTAATCAATTTATTCTTTTCCAGTTGATTAAAAAGACAACGTATCATCTAACTAGAGAGAAATGTCACAATGCTTTGGTGTGGAGTGATCTGGGTGTCCTTGTGTATGGGTTACAGAGAGATAAAATGGAGGGCAATGGAATTTTGATATTTATTGCTAAATGAATGGAGTATAGAAGTGTGGAAGTGTTGTTGCAATTGTACAAGGCATTGATGATACCACATCTGGAATACTGTGTATGGATTTGGTCCCTTTACTTGAAGGATGTAATTGCATTTAGAGACAGTTCAGAGAAACAAAACAAAGAAACCTACAGCTCAGAAACAGGCCCTTCGGCCCACCAAGCCTGCGCCGATCAAGATCCTCTGTCTAACCTGTCGTCTATTTTCTAACGGTCTGTGTCCATTTGCTCCCTGCCCATCCATGTACCTGTCCAAATATATCTTAAAAGACACTAACATGTCTGCGTCTACCACCTCCGCTGGCAACGCGTTCCAGACACCCACCACCCTCTGTGTAAAGAACTTCCCACACATATCTCCCTTAAACTTTCCTCCTCTCACTTTGAACTCATGACCCCTGGTAATTGAGTCCCCCGCTCTGGGAAAAAGCTTCTTGCTGTCCACCCTGTCTATACCCCTCATGATTTTGTAGATCTCAATCAGGTCCCCCCTCAATCTCCGTCTTTCTAATGAAAATAATCCTAATTTACTCAACCTCTCTTCATAGCTAGCACCCTCCATACCAGGCAACATCGTGGTGAACCTCCTCTGCACCCTCTCCAAAGCATCCACATCCTTTTGGTAATGTGGCGACCAGAACTGTACACAGTACTCCAAATGTGGCCGAACCAAAGTCCTATACAACTGCAACATGACCTGCCAACTCTTGTACTCAATACCCTGCCCAATGAAGGAAAGCATGCCATATGCCTTCTTGACCACCCTATTGACCTGCGTTGTCACCTTCAGGGAACAATGGACCTGAACACCCAGATCTCTCTGTTCGCCAATTTTCCCTAGGACATTTCCATTTACTGTATAGTTTGCCCTTGAATTTGATCGTCCAAAATGCATGTTCATGAGATTAATTCCAGAAAACAAAGGCTTGTCTTGTAAGGAGAAATTGAGCAGTTTAGGCCAATACTGACTAAAGTTTTGAAGAATGAAAGGAAATCTAATTAGGGTATATAAATACTAAAGGGGATTGATAAAATAGACGTTTCTCCTTGCCCGACAATCAAAAACGCAGGGTCATAGTTTTAGTCTAAGGGGTGGCGGATTTAAAACAGAAATGAGGAGAAATTACCTTTTTCAAACAATTGTGAGCCTGTGGCATTCACCATTGCAGTGTTCAGTGGATTCTTGAACTAAGTAAATTTAAGGAGGACGTGGACATATTTTTAAATAATAATGAGTTAAAGGGTCACAGGGAGTGGACAGGAAAGTGAAGTTGATCCTAAGTTGAGATCAGCCATGATCATATTAAATGGCAAAGTAAGCTTGAGGGGCTGAATTGCCTTCTACCTTTTGGTCCAGTCCGCCCATGTCAGCCACAATCCCAGACTGAACTAATCTCACCTGCCAGTGCTTGACCCATAGCCCTCCAAACATTCCTTATTGGTGTACTTCGTCCAAATGTCTTTTAAATGTTGTAGCTGTACCCACTTCCACCTCTTCCTCTGGACGTTCATTCCACATGAGCTACTCTGTATTGAAAAAAAATTGCCCCTTGTGTATATTTTAAATTTTTCTCCTCTCATCTTAAATATATGCTGCCTAGTCTTGAAATCCCCCACCCTGGGAAAAAGACACCTGCCATCACGTTATCTATCCCCCTCATGATTTTATAAACCTCTATTAATCACCCCTCAACCCCCTTCACTCCAGTGGAAAAAGGGTCCCAGCCTATCTAGCCTCTCCTCATAACTCCATTCCCAGCAACGTCCTAGTTAATCTCTTCTGAACCCTCTCTGGCTTAATAATATCCTTCCTATAACAAGACAGCCATTCTGAGATATATGTAAGCATAGTAAGGTTGTAATAATGGAAGATTTTAATTTTCTAAACATTGGCTGGGCTACCATAGTGTTAAAGATTTGGATCATGAAAAAATTTACTAAATCTGTTCGAGAAAAGTTTCTTTATCAATATGTGGATGCTCCTACTAGAAAAGGAGCAAAACCAGACCTCCTTCTGTACAATAAGACAGGGCAGATGACTGAAGCAAAAGTGGAGGAACTCGATGGGTCTAGCGACCATAATTCTAATAGTTTCAAAATAGTTATGGAAACTTCCATAAAAGTTAAAAGTTTTTGATTGGAGTAAGGCAAACATTAATGCTATGAGACAAGAACTTGCAAAAGTTGTTTGGAGTAAACTGTTTATAGGTAGAAGAAAACAACATGTGACAAGTGGGAGGACTTCAAGAGTGACGACAAGAATTCAAAGGCATTACGTTCCTGTTAGAATGGAGAGTGGAGGGTAAGGTTGGTAAGATTAAGGAACAATGGAGGCAATTCTAAAACATAGGATTTACGGACATTGAGAGAGGCAAAATTAATTAGGGATAGTCAGCATGGTTTTGTGTGAGGAAAATCGTGTCTCACAAACTTGATTGAGTTTTTTGAGGAAGTTAGCAAAAAGATTGATGATGGCAAAGCAGTTTTTTATGTGGATTTTAGCAAAGCACTAATCAGTAAAGTTAAATCAGATGGGATTCAGAATTGGCTTAACAGAGACAAAGTGGTGTTCCACAGGTTCTGGGTACTCTTTTGCTTGTCATTTATGTAAATTGTTTGGATGAAAATATAGAAGGTCTGATTAGTAAGTTTGTGGACAACAGCAAAATTAGTTGCATAATAGACAGTTAAGGTTTTCAAAGAATTATTGACCTGAACCCCTAGGTATCTCTGTTTCACAACACTACCCAAGGTCATACTTATGATTGTGTAAGTCCTGCCTTTGTTTGTTTTACCAAAATGCAATACTTCACATTTTTCTAAATTAAACTGCATCTGCCAATCTTCAGCCCATTGACCCAATTGATCAAGTTCTCCTTGTAATCTTATGTAACCTTCATCACTAACCAACCAATCACCAATTTTGTGTCATACACAAACTTAGCATGCCTTTTATATTCTCATCTAAATCATTTTTGTAAATTCTTATGTTCTTGTGACACTAATATAGACACCATTGATTTAATAATTTTCCATTTATTGAGAAAACAATTTTAATTTGCTCTCATTCTTCTGTAAAAAAAACATGCAGTTTTCAAACCTACTGCAGCTGTTAATCACTGATTTAGTATTCACTTTGCTTTTAATAAGATGTCATGTCAAGAAAATTTGATCCAAATTGAAAACTCTGTTCATTTTAGGTGTTTCTCTTCCAGTTAGTCATTCAATAGTGAAGCAATGGTAGTCTCCCTAGCCCCAGACCAGGAGGCCCAGCTTCCAGTCCCACCTCCTCCAGAGGTGTGTAATAACATCTCTGAACAGGTTGATTAGGGAAAAAAAACTGCTTTGGGTTGAATATGATGCAAACATGTTGGTCTTTTGTGGCTAATTAGTTGACTGAATTGAAACTTGGCGGTGAGTTTACAACCGAAAGTTAAAGCAACAATGTACTGAGATAATAAAATGTGAGGCTGGATGAACACAGCAGGCCAAGCAGCATCTCAGGAGCACAAAAGCTGACGTTTTGGGCCTAGACCCTTCATCAGAGAGTCTAGGCCCGAAACGTCAGCTTTTGTGCTCCTGAGATGCTGCTTGGCCTGCTGTGTTCATCCAGCCTCGCATTTTATTATCTTGGAATTCTCCAGCATCTGCAGTTCCCATTATCTCTGCAACAATGTACTATCTCAGTAACTCTTCTCAAAACTCGCTACTATCTCAGTAACTTTTTCTTTTGATCTGCTTCTTTTTGGGTTTGGTTGACTATTACCCTCGTCAACTAGCGCTAAGTAAAGTAGTTTAAATTCTGATATGATATGCATGATTGTTGATCATGCACCATTGTTGTTACCAAGGTGAAGACATAATAGCAATTTTTTGGAAGACTGCCAGGGTAATCAACAACTGCATCTACTTTAACATCTGCAATTGTTAGGTATTACTAGCCCAGTGAGCATTGTGGTGGAATGGTAGTGTCCCTGCCCCTTGTCCAAGAGGCCTGGGTTCAAGTCCAACCTGCTCCAGAGGTGTGTAATAACATATCTGAAAAGGTTGATTAGAAAAATGGGTTCAATTTTTGAAAAAAGCACCGGCGTTCAAGTTGAACCTACTCCAGAGGTATGCCTTAACATGCCTCAACAAGTTAAATAGTGAATATTTAATGCTATATCAGTTGACACTGCTGGATAGCACTTTAACCTCTGAGCCACAAGATTTCAGGTTTTGGTTTTTGAGGAAGACAATGGCAAAGCGGTAATATGGAAGCCCAGACTAATGTTCTGGGGATATGGTTTGAATCCTGCCATGACGGCAGGTGAGATTTGAATTCAATTTTTAAAAGAAAATCTAGTATAAAATGCTGGCCTAGCGGCAACCAGTTGTAAATACCATTGATTGTTTTTGGGAAAAAGAATCTATTTCATTCACTAATGTTCTTTCGAAAAAGAAATCTGCCATCCTTGTCTGGTCTGGCTTATGAATGACTCCAGACTCACAAGCAACATGGTTGACTTTTTAACTACCCTCTTAAATAACTGGAGATGAGCAATTAGCGCAGCCCTAGCCAGTGATGTCCACACCTCATGAATGAATACAAAAAAATCCCATTCCAGGGCTTATGTATGAAGATCAAAGCTGACACTCCAATGCGGCACTGAGCATGTGGGGCGTTGTTCGAGGTGTTGTCTTTCAGATAAAAATTTTAAATTGAGGTTCTATTTGCTTGTTTGGTTGTGTGTTAACAATCTGCAAGATGTGTAGAGGAGTTAACCTCAGTGTCTTAGCCATAATTATCGACATCAGAAGAACAGAATGTCCAGTCGTTATCATATTGCTGTTTATGGAAGTTTGCTGTGTGCGTTGGGGTTGTCGTGTATCCTACATGGCAAAAGCATTTTTTGAGTGTAAAATATTTTGTGACATCTGGTGAAAAGCATGATATAATTGCAGTTATTTCTTCTTTTATTTCTGTGATGTAAGCTGACAACTCAAGCATATTATTTTAGTTCTAGGTGCACTGGAATTTCTACGCACTTTAGTGATGGTTGGAATATTGGAAAAACTAGTGAAATTTGTTATGGAGGGGTAATAGCTGAATCGCCCTCCCCTCCCCCCAATAGTTAAAACCGTAATACAAGCCCCAATCTGCTATGAGAGGAGTAGGCGTTCCTCTCTAAAAAGTATCCCTGAAACACCCAGAGAAACTTGCCTCTCCCCTCATAATCTATTGGAAGAGTGGTTAAAAGGAAGAAAATCCCTGATGCCCATTTTACAAGTAACAAGAAACTATTTATTTATTGAAGAAATTAACAGAATCACTAACATTCTGACAATTCCCACTTAGACTGTTAACTACTTCTTAACTGGTATAAATTCACTGGAATACTGTTTAAATAAACACGAGTCCCACTTAATAAACCCAATTATAAGAGAACAATGAATGATAATGTAATCTCTCCAAGTTCTCTCAGACTGTCTTCTGGAATATTCTATCTTCGCTGTTTTCACAAACACCTTTGTTCTGTTAATTCTGCTGGCAGAGATGTTTTACCTCTGTAATTTCCTCATGGAGAACTTTAAGCTAAAATACCATGGTACTTTCGATTAATTAGATGGGCTTTTTCTGAAAGCTGTATGGTTCTAACTCTGGCAGGTGGCAGATTGCTGTCCCTGATTTTCCAAAGGCCTTCATTTTATATACCCATAATGACATAAGCAAATTCTTATAATATGATTAGTTTCAGAATGTCAACACCGCCAGATTTAAATTCAATTGGTTTTCTGTTTCTAGGTGCTTTTTTAAAATTAAGTGGCCAAATTCAAACTTGTCATAGAAAAAGTGCTGCTTGGCTGTTCTATGTAAAATGTTTCCATTCTGGTACTTTCTGTACACCTGCATTTATAAACTTCCAAGCACTGACAAAGTACACGCTCTTAAAGGTACCAAAGTACTCTTTTCCCGATGATCATTTTTACCAACAAATTCTGACTTCCTGCCTTCCAATTCATGAATACTCTACCCAACTTCGTAACAAATGCTGACGGAGAACATTCCCCGAAGGTAGCAGTGCAAATTCATTTTGCTTTCTGATACTTAATTGTGTTGTGACAAACCAGCCTCTTGAAATTTATCCATTCTGTTGCTCTTTAATCTGAAGTTTGATGCATTTTAAAAAGGCAAATTAAAATGTATTTGTAATCTTATATATGCACTTACTTTGCACTCATTGTTTTCTTCACTGCTTATCCTCTGTCATTCATCCCATTAACATGGAGGCTTCACTTCCCAAGGAAAGCCCATGTACAGCTCCTGATTATTGGCTGACTCCAACTTATCAGGAAATATTTTCATTGTCCACGAAGTACTTCACCTGAAGATCTCAGTGATCAACATTTTCTTTTCATGACCTCTAATAATGATTGACCAGATGTCGGGATCTGCCTTCGGTGGCGCATCTACCACTTACCGGATCAGAAGACCCCATTGACTGAATGGAGCCAAGGGTCATCAGGCTGCCCATGTTTGACATATATGTGTATCTCATTTATATATTTATAATAAAGGAGTTCATTGGTTTTTCAATTGTTATCTTTTAAACAAATTATGTTCTATTTTGCAGATTAAGAATAAAAAATAATGACCACCCCAAGTAAAACTCCGCCTGGAGAAGACCCAAAACAGTTGGAAAGAACTGGCACTGTGCGTGAGATAGGCTCACAGGCTGTTTGGTCCCTATCTTCTTGTAAACCAGGTAGGACAAAGAGCTGTATTAATTTTGTAGCATATCGTTAAAACGTGTAAGTTCTTCACAAATGTTCTTTAAAAATGCTTTTTAATTAGGCCAAAAGAGCCAAATTGCACGTGTAGTACTCATTAATAAAAAGTTAAATGATAGACTAGCTTGCTTTCAGTGTAGTTGGCTTAGGGAGAAATGTTGGCCAGAACACAGGAAGAACTCCTTGCTCTTAGATATCCCAGTGGGATCTTTAGCATGAACAAGCACTCTGACCCTCACCTTAATGACTCATTCAAATGATCTTGCTTTCAACAATAAAGCATTCTTACACGTTGCATTGTTGTCAACTAAGGCTATCTGTTCCAGTCCTGAAATTTGGCTTGAACCTGCAACCTTTTAAGTTGACAGCTGGAGAGCTAACAACTCATTCAATTTGATACGTGAGGTAGTGGCAAAATAAAAATGTCACTGATCTAGTAAACCAGAGCCCTGACTTGTTCTGGGAACATTGGGTTTGAATCCTACCATGGCAGATGATGTAATTTGAATTGAATAAAATCTTGAATAAAAGCTCACTTAATTGGGGCGCACACTGGCTCAGTGGTTAGCACTGTTGCCTCACAGTGCCAGGGACCCAGGTTTGATTCCACCATCAGGCAACCATCTTTGTGGAGTTTGCACATTCTCCGTGTGTCTGCGTGGGTTTCCTCTGGGTGCTCTGGCTTCGTCCCACAGTCCAAAGATGTGCAGTCTCGATGGATTGGCCATAGTAAATTGTCCAAAGTGTTCAAGGATGTGTAGATTAGATGGGTTTTAGGGGGATGGGTCTGGAGGGGATGCCCTGATGATCGGTGTGGACTTGTTGGGCCGAAGGGACTGTTTCTACACTGTAGGGATTCTATTCCATGATTCTAATTGTAACCATGTAAGCACTGCTGATTGTCATAAAAACCCATCTAGTTCACTAATATCTTTTAGGGAAGAAAATCCTCCATTCTTATGTGGTGTGGTCTGTATGTGACACCAGACTATCAGCAATGTACTTGATTCTCAACTGGCCTGTAGGCAATTGGAGATGTCAATAATGCCCACATCCCAAGAATGAATTTTAAAAAAATGTAAAGGTTCAGCTTCCCAATTTGTTAAAAGCTGAGAATTTAGAAAAATAAGAGTAAGGACAAATTGAGGCCATTGCTAACTTATTGTGTAGACAATTTAGTTTGGATGTTGGGGTTCACTTGAATGATTACATTAAGTTTCAAATTTAAATTAGATTAAGCACATATTGTAGATATATGATACTAATGTCCAAAGAGCTTTAGTGTATTTGGAATTCCAAAGCATCATGTGATATCCTAAGTACTTTTTCTGATCAGCCTGTTCGCAGATGGTACTGTATACCTCTGTGGCAGGTGGGATTTAAAACAAGACCTCCTAGCTGAGAGATAGGAACATTACCACTGCATTACGAGCCCTCACCTTATGTAATTTAGAATATGAGCTTTATGCATTATTCTTCGGCTGCAACTTATTGTTGGCAAAAGATGCTTCAATTCAGGTTGTACTTTAAATATTTTTGTTTGTGTACCAAAGGCTGTTGATACAATCTCAGGTATATGCTGATACTGTCTTGGTTGCTGATAGAAGGTTTGATTGTACAAACACAATTTATCAAACAGGATAGTAGGAACTGCAGATGCTGGAGAATCTGAGATAGCAAGGTATAGAGCTGGATGAACACAGCAGGCCAAGCAGCATCAGTGGAGCAGGAAGGCTGACTTTTCAGGCCTAGAGTTCTGAAATAAATTGAGAGAGAGGGGGAGGCAGATAGAAGATGGATAGAGGAGGAGATAGGTGGAGAGGAGACAGACAAGTTAAAGGGGTGGGGCTGGAGCCAGTAGAGCTGAGTGTAGGTGGGGAGTTAGGGAGGGGTTAGGTCAGTCCAGGAAGGACGGACTGATCAGTGGGATGGGATGAGGTTAGTAGGTAGGAGGTGAGGATGGGGTGTGAGGTGGGAGGAGGGGATAGGTGGGGGCAAGGACAGGTTAGGGAGGCGGGGACGAGCTGGCTGGTTTTGGGATGCAGTAGAGGGAGGGGAGATTTTGAAGCTTGTGAAGTCCACATTGATATCATTGGGCTGCAGGGTTCTCAAGCAGAATATGAGTTGCTGTTTCTGCAACCTTTGGGTGGCATCGTTGTGGCACTGCAGGAGGCCCAGAATGGACATATCATCTGAGGAATGGGAGGGGGAATTAAAATGGTTCACGACTAGAAGGTGCAGTTTTTTTTGTGCAAACTGAGCGTAAGTGTTCTGCAAAGCGGTCCCCAAGCCTTCACTTGGTTTCCCCAACGTAAAGGTGGCCACAACGGGAACAGCAGATACAGTATACTACATTAGCAGGTGTGCAGGTGAACATCTGTTTGATGTGGAAGGTTCTCTTGGGTCCTGGGATGGCAGTGAGGGGGGAGGTGTAGGGGCAGATGTAGCACTTCCTGCGCTTGCAGGGAAAAGTGCTGGGTGTGGTGGGGCTGGAGGGGAGCTCCAGCTGTGTTCATCCAGCTCTACACTTTGTTATCTATTATCAAACAGCATGACAGGTATTGTATGTCGCGCATTCATTCACAGGTCTGTAAACTGTTACCTGAATGCATCATTTAATTGCCAGACCCTAGAAATGGCCAAGAGGTAACTTAATTCAATGACAAAACAGCTACTTGCCTGTACTACTTTGAATTCAGTATACATTGTTCACAATATGGCTTCCGATACACCGGAGTTGCTAAATATTCAAAGGGTGACTGCATTGTGGAGAACCTCTGTTATAGCATAAATCCAAATTCTGGTTGCTCGTCACTTTATTTCCCCAACTGGCTCCCATGCTGTCTTTCTGTCTTTGGCCTCCTACATTGCTCCAGTGAAACTGACTGCAAGCATGAGAAGTGGCATCCTAAATCTCTCAATTCAGCATCGACTTTCTGGACTTGCTGTTGAGTTCAACAACTTTAGATCATAGCCTCCGCCTCCGTGTTGTTCTATGAGATTTTGTTTATTTTGTTTTGTTTTATTGGGTTGTTTTTCACATTTATATCTTTTCATGTTGCACTGAGAGCTTTTATGTGGTAATCCATTCCTTATTTTCATACAAAATTTATTTATTTGCCCTATGCATTGCCACTCTTTTCATCTGGAGTATCATGAAATCTTTATTACCTAATTCCCTCAACTTCCACTCTCAGATTTTTTTCTTTTGTTCCTCTTCCCTCTCCCACCACCTCCATCCTTCTCCACTGGCTTAAAAATCTCTGAAATTTCTTCTTCTCTGTATAGTTAACACTAAACAATGACCAGCATTAAGTAGTGATGCCTGTTCATAATCTGAACAGTAACAGCAATGTACCTTACAAAGATGAAGAAACCTATTTCAAACATTAGGCTTCAGATTACAAGCCAAGACCTCGAATAGGTATTTTTTGGGTTATTTTGCACTTCCATTCTTTTCTGGTATATTACATTTAGGTATTGCAAAGCAAGTACAGTATAGTGTTTACGTGTATGCAGTTTCCTAACTTTTATGTGTGCATACAAGAAACTAATGGACAAAATTGGTGTATATTTTCACATGCACTTTACTGATATGATAGGAAGTGTAGCTGTTTCTGTCCAAAATAAATTTGAAGCCTAAGATACTATAACAGGCAGCTTTGAGACTTGACTTTTTGTAAATGGTTGGTGCTTTTTGTCTGCTTAAGCAACTGTTTTTGTTTTGTGCAGAGAGATCATAAATAGCAAGGGCAAGGGGATTTATATATATAATATATATATATTTAGTTTAAATTGAGTGAAAGACCCTAATGATATGAAGACTTTACATCATTCTTTCTTCTAATGAATGTCCACACCAATAGCAACACAAAAATAAAATAGTGCAAATGCTGGAATGCTGCAAGGTCATCAGGCTGAAACATTAACTCTTTCTCTCCGTGGATGCTACCTGATCTTCTAAGTTTTTCCAGCCTTGCTTTAAGCTCTAAATTTAACAGAAACATTAACTCTGATTTTTTTTCTTCACAGATGTTGCCAGACCTGCTGAACTTTTCCAACAACTTCTGTTTTTGTTCCTGATTTACAGCATCCACAGTTCTTTCAGTTTTTATTTGGTATTTAACTCACTGCCACATCTCTTCTAGGCATGCCCGCCTTGAAGTTCTGCTCCTGTCTCCGACAGGATTTCTGTTGCAATCTTTCTTCTTGCCCACTGACATTAATTTCACTGTTAATACTGGTGTTTGATCAAGTATTTGCTAAAACATGTTTCCACAGCCATATCACATTCCTCAATGACTGTCTCTGGCTCAGACTCAACCCACATGGATTCCAACAGAAGTTTCATCTCTCATGTTTTGAGTCCTCCCAGTATCTCAGATATCTCTGTGATGTTCAATATTCCACAGACAGCTGCTATAGCCACACCCTGAGATCCACTCTCACTGCCATGCAGCGTCACATGCACACTCTCAACCTTTCTCTCCAACAGCATTGCAAGACACTGGCTCAGGATTGCACCACTCTGCAGTTTCACTTCATCCTCCAGCACATTTGTCATGCTAACAAGAAACTTTTTCTTTTTCTTTTCCTTTCAAGCATCAAGGACCACAAAATGCACCCACTCAAAAGATACCCATACCCCTCTGGAACCTTCCACTCTGACTCAATCCCCTCTTCCCAACCCCACCTCCTGTTGGGTATTCACCTTCCCTCCTAACCTTCCACTCTCTGATGCTGAACGTTCTGTACTTAGTAAAGGCCTCAGCTTTATTCCTCTGTGCCCACCTTACTGAATTTTAGGCCCGACATGACGACAAACTCTTCTTCCACCAGCTTTTGTCTCTGTACCCGTTTCTTTGGACATGAGTCCTCTCCCTGTCTCTCAGACCCCTTTACCCAGTTCTAACACACTTCCTCCACCTGGACCCCAATCTCTTTTACATGCACTTGGTCTGTTCAGTGAGAACTGTCAATGTGATATTGGTCACATCAATTTCTCTGTGCCCCCCCTTCAACAAATCCAACCTATCTCACTCCAAACTGACTGCAGTCATGCACCCAGATCGAACCCTGACTTCGTTATTAAGTCTGCCAGTAGGCGTGGTGCTGCTATAGTCTGGCATACTTATCTCTTCATTGCAGAGGCTGAACGCCAGCTCTCGGATACCTCCTCCTATCTTCCCCTGGATCATGGCCCCATCATGACGCGTCAGGCTACTGCATCTACTACAGTAACTGATCTCATTTCATCTGGTGACCTCCTCCACCACTGCTACCAAGCAGATGGTCCCCCAGACCCACACAGTTCGCTTCTACCTCCTTCCTGAAATCCATAAACAGGATTGTCCGAACAGACCCATTGTTTCAGCCAGCTGCTGCCCCACAGAACTCAACTCTTCCCATCTTGACTAGGTCTTGTCTCCCCAGGTCCAATCCCTGCCCATGTATATCTGTGATTCTCTGACACTTTACGTGTGTTTCAAAACTGCCCCCTCTTTGCCATGGATGCGCAATCCCTCTCTACATGTCCATTCCTCACCAGGACAGCCTTAAGGCTGTCTGCTTCTTCCTGGAGCAAAGACCTGAACCGTCCCTACCCACCAATACCCTCCTCCGCTTGGCTGAACTCATCCTCACCCTCAACAACTTTTCTTTTAACTCTTCTCATTTTCTTCAGGTCAGAGAGGTAGCCATGGATATCTGCGTGGGCCCCAGTTATGCCTGTCTCTTCAAGGGGTACAGGGAACATTCTTTGTTCCAGTCCTACTCTGGCCCCCACCCATAACTCTATCTCCAATATACCAATATACTTCCCCCTCTCGTCTGGAATTGGATAACTTCATGGATTTTGCTTTTAATTTCCACTCTGAATTCACTTTCACCTGGTCTATCTCTGACTCTTCCCTTTCCTCCCTCAACATCTCTGTTTCCATTTCTGGGGATAGGCTGTCCTCTGATATCCACAATGAACCCATTAACTCCCACAGCTACCTGGATTATACATCCTCAAACTTGCTTCCTGTAAAGACTCCATCCTATTCTCTCAGTTCCTCTGTTTCCATTGTATATGTTCAGATGAGGCCACCTTTGACAAGGGAGCCTCCAAAATGTCCACCTTCTTTCTCAACCGAGAATTTTCCATCACTGTTGTCAACAGGGCCCTCAACCAGGTACGACCCATCTCCCACACTCTTTTCCCCGCCCATTACTTCTTTTCCCTCCTGCAACAGTGGTAGGGTTCCCCTTGTCCTCACTTACCATCTGACCAGCATCCACATCCAGAATATCATCGGATACCATTTCCTCCACCTCCCCTGCTTCCCCTGCAACCAGTGAAGGTGCAACACCTGTCCATTTACCTCCTCCCTCCCCAGTATCCAAAGGCCCAAACATGCCTTCCAGGTGAAGCAGCACTTCACCTGCACTTCCCAGAATCTAATCTACATTATTTGCTGCTCACAATGGGGTCTCCATTACATTAGGGAAACAAAGCGTAGACTGGGTGACTGCTTCGCAGAACATCTATGTGCTGCTCACAAAAAAGTCCCTGAGCTACCTGTTGCCTGCCACTTTAACACACCACTCTGTTCTGTGGCCAACGTCTCTGTCTCGCTGCAGTGTTCCAGCAAAGCATAATGCAAGCTAGAAGAACAGCACCTCATTTTCCACTAGGGGACCTTGCAGCCCTGGGTACACAATATTGAGTTCAATAGTTGTAGGGCCTAAAATCTCCCATGTCCTAGCCCCACACACCAGGCGTTGTTATCACATAGCCTGCCATTACACACCACCTGTTGGTAGTCACTAATAGTCCCATGAACAACTATTCACCCTCCTAGCCAGATCATTATCAACTTCTTTGTCTGTCCAACTGGTCTTCTCTCTCTTCAGGCTCTATCCTATCATTTACTCCCAACCCCATTCCCCTCCCTATTTTCTGCACATAGGCCGACACTTTCCCAGTTACTATCAGTTCTGAGGAAGAGTCACTGGACCTGAAATGTTAGCTCTGATTTTTTTTTCCTTCACAGATGCTGCCAGACCTATTGAGCTTTTCCAGAAACTTCTGTTTTTGATGTGTACCTGCAGCCTGTGTTGTGGCACTTTTACAAATGTATCAAGCTAAGAATGGCACTTTTAAAAAAGTTGTTGCTGCTAATGTTCCAAACATTACTCTAGTAAGCAGTCATCAGTTGAACATAGTGAAACATTTCTCTCTCTATTAGACAGAATATGTAACAAACTGATAGATTTTAATTGCTTCAACAGGATTTGGAGTGGATCAGTTACGTGATGATAACCTGGAAACATATTGGCAGTCAGATGGATCTCAGCCTCATCTTGTTAACATTCAGTTCCGGTATGAGTTTATGGATGTATGCAGTGTTTGCTGATTAAAAGCTTGGCAATTTGTTTCCATATGGTTAGACCACTGCATTCTGGTCAGATTTTATGTTTCACCTTTCCTGTAATTTGAGTCTGTCTAAAACGTAGAGAAGGGACTCAACAGGAGCTATGCAGGTAGACAAGGAAATACTTGCCTGTTCCTTCATATTGTTCTATAGAAACTATTCTCATTGAAGTCATATGCAGTATGCATATGATGAAAAGACTAGTGTTTACGAATCAAATACAAGGGTTTAAGTGTTTAATTTTATAATGAAGATGCAGCGATGTACAACATGTAAAATAGTAACTGAAGAAAAATTTAGTTGTTAGAAAGTAAAATGTAAATATTAAACCAAATTACATATACACAAGTGTAGAAAACAGCTGCCTATGAAAAAGATTAATCACCCACCCCTATTTAAAATAATGATTCCTCTAACATTGGGATTTAAAAAAAAATCAGTGGGATGTGGGCGTTGCTGGCTGGGCCATCATTTATTGCTAATCTCTAGTTTCCCTTGAGGCGATGGTGGTGAGCTGCCTTCTTTAACTGCTGCAGTCCATGGGGGTAGGCAACCACAATGCCCCTCAGGAGGGAGCTCCAGGATTTTGACCCAATGAACGATATATTTCCAAGGCATGATGTTGAGTTGCTTGGAAGAGAAATCGGTGTAAATGTAGGCTACATGTTCCAGTGACTGGTGGACTCGATCAAACAACACATTCCATTGACCATTCACAGCAGGTATTGCTTTGAACCAACCCATGCTTGCAAACCTCAATACCTGTCCATTATTTGATGTGATTCTGTTATTGGAGACAGTTTGTTAAATAATCTTGACTGTAAGAATTATACTGGGAAACAATCAAAGATTATCGATCGGGCTTGTGATATGCTGGGATTTATTTATGCATGATAGAATTCACCCACAAGACCTTGTTCTTTGTAGACAAAAGGAATTTGCCCATATATTATACCTTTGTCATTGAAGAAAGGGTTATGAAGGCTGCCAAGTCCTGTTGTATTTCCCATGCCAATAACCTAACCAATCAGACCCTAGCTTCCTGGACTGAATTTAATGGGCAAACTAAAATGACAGTTAATAATTCCTACTACAACACCATGCCAACCTTGCTATAACCAATTGGCAGGATAATTGACATTTTTTATCTAAGTTTGATTTCTGGTCCTGATGAGTGCAAATTGAAACTTCACCTGCTGGTGACTTTAAATAAATCTGGTTGATTAGAACCTGGTATTGTGTGACTTCTGACTTTGCAAATTGAAAAGTATTGACTTTGTATCAACTTTTTATATGTTTAAAGAAAATATTATTCCAATATATTTAAGATATGTTCTAATTCAAATATTTAAACTTTGTTAAGAAAGGTAAAATATGTCTAGATCAATAATTAGTCATTAGAGGTGAATTGTAGGACAGCTATTTCAGTTCTAGTTTCCAATATTTATTTTAGGGGCTCTTTCCAGTGGCAGCAGGAACCTGTTAAACGTTAATTGATGTAGTAACAATGAAAAGCTTTGGGCTGCAGGATGCAACAATGTGACAACTGATTTAGGAATCACATCTTTTGTATTATCAGAAGTGTTTCAGTTGCTGATACTATTTCTTCTCATTTAAAAGATGTACGTTCAAGTTCAACATCCTGGAGGGTACCATTGACCAGAAAGTGAACTGGACTAGCCATATAAATACACTGACCTCAAGAGCAAGTCAGAGGCTAGAAATCCTGCAGTGAGTATCTCACTTCCTGACGTCCCTCAAAGCCTGACCATCACCTATGAGGCACAAGTCAGGAGTATGATGTAATAGTCACCCTTTGCCTGAATGAGTGCAGCTGCAACAACATTCAAGAACCATGTCATCATCCAGAATGAAGCAGCCACTTGATTCACACCCTATCACTGCATATTCACTCCCTCTATCACTGTCACTCAGCAACAGCAATATGTACAAATCTACAAGGTGCAATTTAAAAATTTACCAATACTCCTTAGGCAGCACCTTCCCTATCCACTACTAATACCATCTACGATGACAGATAACATGGGAACACTGCCACCCTCAAGTTCCCATCCAAGTCACTCATCATCTAGACTTGAAAAATTAGTGCTGCTCCTTCAATGTAACTGGTCAAAATCCTAGGACTCTTCCTCATGGCATTGTGATTCTACTGATACCAAATAGACTACATCATTTCAAGAACGCAGCTCACCACCACCTCCCTGTGTCTGAAGAAATTCCCTCATCTCAGTTCTAAGAGGTCATCCCTTCACTCTGGCACTGTGCCCTTGTGCCCTAATTTCTCCTATGAGTGGAAATATCTTTATGTGCACTCTATACAGGCCTATCGATATTCTCTAAGTTTCAATGACTGTCAAATCCCTCTATGCTTCAGATTTCCAAAACCCTTCCCTTAGAAATATAGTTGATGTCTCTATGCTTCCTATCAACATGCAAAACCTGACACATTTCTACAGTGTATTTCATTTGTCACTTCTTTGCCTATTCTCCTAGCCTGTCCAAGTCCTTCTGCAGCCTCCCTGCTTCCTCAACACTACCTGCCCCTCCACCTGCCTTAATGTCATCTGCAAACTTAGCACAATGCCCTCAGTTCCTTCATCCATATTATTAATGTATAACATTAATAGTTGTTGTCCCAACACTAATCACTGATGAACTCCATTAGTCAATAGCTGCATCCTGAAAAAGACCCACTCTGCCTTCTGGCAGTCAACCAATCCTCTACCCATGCCAGTATCTTGTGTCTACTACTTTGGGCTCTTATTTACCAGGCTCCTGTGCAGCACCTTGTGGAATTCCAAATAGGTCACACCACTGGCTCTCAATAGTCTAATTTGTTCATTATCTCCTCAAAGAATCTAATAATCTGTCAGGCGTGGCCTACCCTTGACAAAGCCGTGCTATCTTAGCCCTGTTTTACCATGCACTTTCAAGTACTTCACAATCTCATTGTAAATAATAGAGTCTAAATCTTTCCAAATACTAAGGTCAGGGTAATTGGTCTAGAGCGTCCTGTCTTCTGCCTCCCTCCCTCAAAGTGTGTTACATTAGCCATTTTTTAGTTCTTTGTGATCTCTCTGACTCGAGTGATTCCTGAAAGATCATCATAAATGCCTCTACAATCTCCTTGGCTATGAGCTTCAAAGCTCTGGGTGCAGTTCACCTGTTCCAGGTGATTTATCCACTTTCAGACCTTTCTGCTTCCCAGTACTACTCCTTAATGATGGCCACTGCACTTGCCTCTGCTCCCTGATTCTCTTGAAGTTCTGTTCTGCTGCAAGTGTTTTCCACAGTGAAAACTGATGGAAAGTATCTTTTCAGTTCCTCCACCATTTCTTTGTTCCCCAATACAACTTGTCCAGCCTCAGTTCACAGTAGTCCAATGTCCACTGTTGCTTTTCTCAGACCTTTTATCGATCAAAAAAACTCCTCCAATCATTTTTTTATTTAACCAGCTAGCTTATTCTCATATTTCATCTTTTCCTTCATGTTCCTTTTTTAGTCATCCTTTGCTTATTTTTAAAGGCTTTCAAATCCTCTGGTTTACCACTGATCTTCACAATATTGTATGCTTTTGCTCTTGTATCACCCTGACTTTCCTTGTCAGCCATAGTTGCCTCATCCTCTACTTAGTGTGTTTTTCTTCCTTTAGATAAATTTATGTAGTGCCTCCTGAATTACCCCCAGAAACCCCGGCTATTGCTGCTTCATTGTCTTCCCTGCTAGGGTCCCTTTCCAATCAATTCTGGCCAGCAACTCCCTCAAAATTTGGTAGTTACATTTTCGCAATTGTAACACTGTTACATCTGACTCCTGCTTCTCCCAGGGGTTTCTTCACTTCAAGTTGCCCACATTAACACATCACAAATCCAGAATTGCCTGTTCAATTAGTGATCTCTACCACAAACTGCTCCAAAAAAATCTCATTGACATTCTGCAAATAATTCAGATTTTCCCAGTCCACAGCATTTTGAAGTCCTACATACCTTTTATATCTTCTGTTTAATTTTTTCCCCCACACTCTTGTTTTTATTCATTTTTTGTGGGATGTGGGTGTCGCTGGTGAGCCAGCCTTAATTACTGACCCTAGTTGCCCTTGAAAAGGTGGTGGTGAGCTGCCGCCTTGAATCACTATAGTTCGCCTGCTGTAGGTTAACCTCACAAGGCCACTGGGGAGGAAATTGCAGGATTTTGATCCAGCAACAGTGAAGGAATACATTTCCAAGACAGGATAGTAAATGGCTTGGAGAGGAACTTGAAGGTGGTAGTGTTCCTATACTGCTGTCCTTTTCCTTCTAGACAGAAGTAGTTGTAGGTTTGGAAGGTGCTGTTTGAGGATGTTTGGTGAATTTCTGCAGTGCATCTGTGGATAGTGCACACTGCTGCTACTGCGCATTGGGGTGGAGGGAGTGGATGCCTGTGGATGTAATATCAATCGAGCATGCTGCTTTGTCTTGGACTGCGTTACACTTCTTGAGTGTTGTTGGGGCTGCTTCCATCCAGGCAAAAGGGGATTATTCCATCACACTCCTGTCTTGTGGCTTGTAGATGGTGGAAAGGCTTTGGAGAGTCAGGAGGTGAGTTATGTTCTGCAGTATTCCTAGCCTCTGACCTGCTATTGTAGCCACAATGTTCGTATGGCTAGTCCATTTTAATTTCTGGTCAATGGTAATCCCCCAGTTGACGTGGGGGATTTAGTGATGGTGACACCATTGAATTTCAAAGGCAGTGACTAGATTGTTGCTTATTGGTGATGGTCATAGCCTAGCATTTGAGTGGTGCAAATGTTACTTGCCACTTGTCAGCCCAGGATTGGACATTGTGCACATCTTTTGCATTTGAGCATGGGCAGCTTCAGTATCTGAAGAGTCATAAATGATGATGAACGTGTGCAACCATTGACAAACTTCCCTACTTCTGACCTCATGATGGAGGGAAGGTCATTGATAAAGCAGCTGAAGATGGTTAGGCCTAAAGCCCAACACTGAGGATCTCCTGCAGAGATGTCTGACCTCCAGCATTCACAATTGTCCTCCTATGTGCCAGATATTACTCCAGCCAGCAGAGAGTTTGCCCCCTGTTATCCAATTATCCCAGCTTTGCTTGGGCTTCTTGATCCCACATTCGGTCAAATGCAATGATATTCGGTGATTTCAAGGATTATCACTCTCACCTCACCTCTGAAATTCAGCTCCTTTGTCCATGTTTGAACCAAGGCTGTAATGAGATCAGGAGCAGAGTTGCCTTGATAGAACCCAAACTGGGGCATCAGTGTGTTAGTGAGCAGGTGCTGCTTGATAGCACGGTTGATGACACCTTCCAACATTTTGCAGTTGATCAAGAGTAGACTGATGGGATAGTAATTGGCTGGGTTAAATTTATCCTGCGTTTTATGTCCAGGATATATGTTAGCAATTTTCCACATTGTTGGGTAACTGTGTCAGTGTTGTAACTGTACCAGAACAGCTTGGCTAGAGGAACCACAAGTTTTGGACCATAAGTCTTCAGTCCCATTACTGGAATGTTATCAGGCCCCATAACCTTTGCACTGTCCAGTGTCTCCAACCATTTCTTATTATCACTTGGAGTGAATGGATTTTGCTTAAGACTGCTGTTTGTAACACTGGAGACCACTGGAGCAGTTCAAGATGGATCATCCCCTTGACACTTCTGGCTGAAGATTGTTGCACATGCTTCAGCCATATCTTTTTCACTGATGTGCTGGGCTCCTCCATCATTGAAGATGGGGATATATGTAGAGTTTCCTCCTCCAGTGGGTTGTTTAATTGTCCACCACCATTCATGACTGGATATGGACAGCAGAGCTCAGATCTGATATATTGATTGTGGGAACACATAGCTCTGTCTATCACTCACTGCTTATGCTGTTTGGTAACTTCACCAGGTTGACACCTAATTTTCTGTAATACCTGGTGCTGCTCCTGGCATGAAGTCCTGCACTCTCCATTGTACCAGGGTTGGTTGCCTGGCTTGATGGTAATGATTGAGAGGGGGATATACCAGGAAATGAGGTTACAGATTGTGCTGGAGTACAATTCTGCTGCTGTGATGACCCACAGTGCCTCATGGATGCCCAGTCTTGAGTTGCAAGGTCAGTTCGAAGTCTGTCCCATTTAGCATGGTGATAGTGCCACACAACACAGTGGAGGCTATTCTCAATGTAAAAGAGAGACATCATCTCCACAAGGACGGTGTGGTCTTCACTTTAACCAGTACTGTCATGGACAGACGCATCTGCAGCTGGCAGGTTGATATAGATGAGGTCAAGTATATTCTTCCCGCTTGTTGGTTGTGTCAACACCTGCTGCAGACCCAATCTAGCAGTTATATCCTTTAGGACTCGACCAGCTCAAGTGTAGATGGACTTTGAAATCCCTCAGCCAGAGTTCATTTTGTCCCTTTGCCATCCCAAGTGCTTCTTCCTAGTATTGTTCAACATGGAGGAGTATTGATTTAACAGCCAAAAGAGGACATTGGATGGTAATCAGTAGGAGGTTTCCTTGACCATGTTTAACCTGAAGCCATGATACTTCATTGAGTCTGGAATCAATGTTGAGGACTCTTCCGGCAGCTCCTTCCTGACTGTATACTACTGTGTCACCACCTCTGTGGCCGGTGGGTCAGAACATACCCAGGGAAGGTGATACTGCTGTTTGGGACATTGTCTGTGAGGTATGATTCTGTGAGTATGATAATGTCAGGTTGTTGTTTAATTAGTCTGTGAGACAGCTCTCCCAATCTTGACACTAGCCTCCAGATATTAGTGAGGAGGACTTTGCAGGGATGTTTCTGCCATTGTCTCTGTCCTGTGCCTAATTCGATGCCTGGTGATGTGTCCAGTTTCATTTTTTAAAAAATTTTGTACTCATTGATACAACTGAATGGCTTGCTAGGCCATTTCAGAGCGCAATTGAGAGTCAACCACATTGCTGTGTGTCTGGAGTCACATGTAGGCCAGGCCAGGTGAAGATGGCACATTCTCTTCCCTAAAGGCCATGTGAACTAGATAGATTTTTTTGACAATTGACAATGGTTTTCTGGTTATCCGAAGACTCTTAATTCCAGATTTTTTTTTAAATCTGTTTCTTTGTTGTGAGATTCAAACCCGGGTCCCCAGAACATTAGCTGAGTCTCTGGGTTAATACTCTAGCAACAATATCACTGGGCTGTTGCCTCCCCAGACATTCTGACTAGGAGGTCTGCACACAACTCCCATCAGGGCCTTTTTTCCTTTGCATTCCTTTATTCCACCCATGCGGATTCTACGTCTTCTGACTCTTTATCACTTCTTTCTGTCAATTTTAATTTCATTTCACACTAATAAGGCAAATCTGCCCCTCTGCCCAACTCCCTGTCATTGAATCATAGAATCCCTACAGTGTGGAAACAGGCCCTTTGGCCCAATAAGCCTTCACCAACCCCCAGTTCATCCCACGCAACAGCAGTGTCCAGTGTCTCCAGCCATTTCTTAATATCACTTGGAGTGAATGGAATTTGCTGAAGACTGGTGTTTGTAACACTGGAGACCATTGGAGGAGGTCAAGATGGATCATCCCCTTGACAATTCTGGCTGAAGATTGCTGTAAATGCTTCAGCCTTATCTTTTTCACTGATGTGCTGAGCTCCCTCATCATTGAAGATGGGGATATTTGTGGAGTTTCCTCCTCCTATAACCCATCTAATCTACATATCCCTGAACACTACGGGCAATTTAGCATGGCCAATCCATCCAGCCTTGACATCTTTGGATTGTGGAAGGAAACCGGAGCACCAGAAGTAAACCCATGCAGACAAGAGGAAAATATGCAAACTCCACACAGATAGTCACCCGCCAATTTCAATCTACATTACAAGCTCATTTACCTTGTTCTAAACTGCGTGCATTTAATACAATGCCCTCAGTCTTGCATCGACTGTACCCCCTCTCATACTTTGTCCCCTCATCTGCTGTACCTGAAGTTAGACACCTGACCCTTTCTGTACTGTCCGTCCTATTATTTGTTCTGGAAACTTTACTAATCTTTGCTGAGCTCTCCCCACTTTAACTTTTTCCATAGTGGGTGGCATGGTAATGCAGTGCTTAGCATGGCTGCCTCACAGTGCCAGGGACCCAGGTTCAATTCCCCCTTGGGTGACTGCCTGTGTGGAGTTTGCACATTCTCCCCGTGTCTGCATGGGTTTCCTCCAGCTGCTCTGGTTTCCTCCCAGAGTCCAAAGATGTGCAGATTAGATGGTCATGCTAAATTGCCCACACTGCAGGGATTCTGTGATTCTATGATCTATGATAAGTTTCTGCGCATGAACTGAACCACTAAAGCCCTATCCCCAGAAATGATTGCGCAATTCTCTAGGACTACTGTGGCCCCAGCATGATTAAGGTGAAGCCTATCTCATCAGAATAGCTCCTTTCTTCTCCAGTGCTGGTGCCAACATCCCACGAATTCAACCCATTTCTCCCACACCAATCTTTGAGCCCCATGTTTACTTCTTTGTGTCTTGACCCTGTGCCCATTTGCTCCTGGCTTCAGGCACAATGCAGGAAGCACAGTCTTCAGAACTTGATCCTGGCTCAGAAAACTGTGTCTATTCCTCTGGTTCTATTATCTCCAAATGCAACCACATTTCTCTTTTTTTATCTCTCTCTTCTAGAATGGCACCCTGTATCATGATGGCCACGTTGCTCATATTACAACCCCTACTGTAATTCACACAGTAAGCAAGAATCTCAAACCTGCTAGAAATGCAATGAATGAACTTTTAAAACAAAGTTGCACTCCAGAGATTTCAGCATTAAAAAATACTTGATTGTGACTCACGCTGGAGATTTTGGAGGTGCTGTGTCCTTTTCAGGTGGATTTAAGATCCCAGTGCACTATTTTCAAAAAAATACGTAGTAATTCCCAATATCATGGCCAATGTTTGTTCTACATTTTTAAAAACAGATCTTGGATCATTATCACATTTAACCGATTCATCACTATTGAGGTATTGCAATCAGTTTGAGATGATCTGGAGTCACCAAATAACTGTGATCACCATGGAAGTCACAGAAAATAGCATTGAAATTATTATGAGTCATTGATGTCAAATGCTGGTAATGTTACTGTACAAGTAATCCAGAGGCCCAGAAGAATGCTTTGGCGATATGAATTCAAAAGTTACTATGGAAAAATTCAAATCATAAATTTGTGAAGGGTAGGTCGTGCTTTACCTTATTGAGTTTTTTGAGAAGGTGACCAAACAGGTGGAAGAGGGTCAAGTGGTTGATGTGGTATATATGGATTTCAGTAAAGCATTTGATAAGGTTCCCCATGGTAGGCTATTGCAGAAAATAGGGAGGCATGGGATTAAGGGTGATATAGCGGTTTGGATCAGAAATTGGCTAGTTGGAAGAAGATAGAGGGTGGTGGTTGATGGGAAATGTTCATCCTGGAATTCATTTACTAGTGGTGTACTGCAAGGATCTGTTTTGGGGCCACTGCTGTTTGTCATTTTTATAAGGGACCTGGATGGGGGGGCAGACGGATGGGTTAGTAAATTTGTGGATGACATTAAAGTTAGTGGAGTTGTGTTTGGTGCGGAAAGGTGTTGCAGGTTCCAGGGGACATAGATAAGCTGCAGAGCTGGGCTTAGAGGTGGCAAATGGAGTTTAATGCGGAAAAGTGTGCAGGTTACAGGGGACATAGATAAGCTGCAGAGCTGGGCTTAGAGGTGGCAAATGGAGTTTAATGCGGAAAAGTGTGAGGTGATTCACTTTGGAAGGAGTAACAGGAATACAGAGTACTGGGCTAATGGTAAGATTCTTGGCAGTGTGGATGAGCAGATCTCAGTGTCCATGTACATAGATCCCTGAAAGTTGCCACCCAGGTTGATAGGGTAGTTAAGAAGGCGTACGGTGTGTTAGGTTTTATTGATAGAGGGATTGAGTTTCGGAGCCATGAGGTCATGTTGCAGCTGTACAAAACTCTAGTGCAGCTGCACTTGGACTATTGTGTTCAGTTCTGGTTACCGCATTATAGGAAGGATGTGGAAGCATTGGAAAGGGTACAGAGGAGATTTACCAGGATGTTGCCTGGTATGGAGGGAAGGTCTTATGAGGAAAGGCTGAGGGACTTGAGGCTGTTTTCCTTAGAGAGAAGAAGGTTAAGAGGTGACTTAATAGAGACATACAAGATGAACAGAGGATTAGATAGGGTGGACAGTGAAAGCATTTTTCCTTGGATGGTGATGGCTAGCATGAGCGGACATAGCTTTAAATTGAGTGGTGATAGCTATAGGACAGATGTCAGAGGTAGGTTCTTTACTCAGAGAGTAGTAACGGCATGGATCGCCCTGCCTGAAACAGTAGTAGACTTGCCAAGTTTAAGGGCATTTAAATGGTCTTTGGATAAACATATGGATGATAATGGAATAGTGTAGGTTAATTGGGCTTCAGATTGGTTTCTCAGGTCGGCGTAACATCGAGGGCCAAAGGACCTGTACTGTGCTGTAGTGTTCTATGTTCTGTGTTCTATGTAACACAAGACACTGTAAAAGTGACCATAACAATTCTTATTAACTGTTGATTCACTTACGCCCTTGCTAGGAAAAGAAATTTGCTGACCTTACCATTCTGTCCTACATGCTACTCAAAACCTACAGCAATGTGATTGATTTTTAACTTGACAAGATGGCGATAGAGTGGGACATTTTAGCCGGAGCTCGTCCGCTCTGTCCGATCTTCTTCATTTGTACTTTTTCTTCTCTTTTGCTCCCCCAGTGCTTTTCTCCTCCTCATTTTTTTGCCTCTCTGACTCCCGGCCTCCAGCGTGCAATGGTTCCCAGCCTCTGGTGAACACCAATCCCGTCCTCCAGCGACGACTGCTGGCCTCCTGTGGCACAGCGGCTTCTCGGCCTCCAGCTGTCTCCTTGTATTGGCATGGCAACCTCCTGGCATGGTATGACGACTTTTCAGCCTGGCACAGTAGCCTCTTCTGTTGGGGCCACCTGGCATGGCGCGCGCCCCCCCCCCCCCCCCCACCCCATAGCAGTCTCCTGCTGTTTCTACTTCTAGCCTTCTGCAGTGGCCTCCTGGCATGGCGCTGATTCAGGGCCTCATGTGAACTGGAAGCTATGTGCCTGTATGGTCTGCTGTATGGAACTTTTATTTCTGTAATGCTGGACATTTTATTTCTGTATTGTCTAAACCTTATAACTAAAGAAGCTATCCCTAGATTTAAAAGTAATTGTAATTGGCAATAAATAAACTTTTCACTGTACTCATTAAGTATATGTGACAGTAACAGCTGTTATCTCATTCTCTTCTACTTCTTCTTCCTCTTCATCATCTTTTAAATGGCTGAGGAAGCCATTCAATTCAAGGGCAATTAGGGAACAACAACATCTTGTTTTGCCAGTGAGATCCCAAGGAAGAATAAAGAAAAAATCACATTGCTACCTGTAGCTGTGCACAAATTAGATGACTCGTTTACTCACTACTGCAATACAGCATACCTCATGCATTTCGTGGATCTTGGCAGAGCTGGGACAAATCTCCTCGTGGGCGCTTTTACTTGTTACATGGTGCGGTTTTAAACTAGTATGGCAGGGGTATTGAAACCCAAGTGTAGGCTTGGATGAATCAGATTCAGACCAGGAAACAGGTGGTGGAGCATTAATTAACGATGCAGTCAGTGACTTGGAACATCAAAAGAAATGAGGATTATAAGTGTCCAGTAAAGGAAATTATCATAGAATCCCTACAATGGAGAAACAGGCCAATCAGCCCAACAAGTCCACACCAACTCTTTGAAGAGCATCCCACCCAGACTTATCCCCCATACCCCTTTAACCCTGCACTCCCTATGGTTACACATCAAAACCGCACATCCTTGGACACTATGGGCAATTTAGCATGGCCAATTCGCCTAACCTGCCCATCAGTGGAGTGTGGGAGGAAACCCACGCAGACACGGGGAGAATATGCAAACTCCACACAGCCGTCCAAGGCTGGAGTTGAACCCAGGTCCCTGGTGCTGTGAGGCAACAGTGCTAACCACTGAGTCACCGTGCTGCCCATGCTGCCATGATGGGGTTGAAGTGTTTATACTTCAGTGTAATAAACATTACAAACAAGGGAGATGAACTAAGAGTACACATGGCAGCATGATGTCATTGCTATAATAGAAACCTACCTAAAGGAGGGGCAGAATTGGCAGCTCTTGGATATAGAGTTTTCAGAAGGATGGAGTAGATAACAAGAACGGAGGGTAGCAGTATTGCTTAAAGAATCAGTTACAGTTGTGAGAACAGATGGGATGTGAGATGGGTTAACATCTTTATGAGGGGAGCTTAGGAATAAAAAATGGACAATCACACTACCAGGTGAGATGGAGATAGAAGAGCATGTATGTAGATAAATTTCGACCCGGAGGAATAAGAGGGCAATAAAATCAGGAAGCTTTAATTATTTAAATAGCAACTGGGCTTCAAACAATGTACAGGGCATCGAGGGTGAAAAGTTCATGTACTGTATTCTGGATTTCTTTTTAAACAATACATGACAAGACTAATGAGACACTACACAATTCTGGATTTAGTATTGATAAATGAAAATGTGCAAGTGGGATGAAATAACAATGGATGACCAAATTGGAGACAGTGACTACAATTCAGTTAGATTCAGTGTTATTATGGAGAAGAAGAGAGTTAAATCAGGAGTAAAATTTTAAACTGAGAGAAGGTAAACTGTACAAGACTCAGAAGTGATTTGGCTGAGGTAGATGAACTAGGACTGCTAAAGGATAAATCAGTGGTAAACTTGTGGGAGGCACTAAAATGTGAGATTCTTAGGGGACAAAGCAGCCATGTCCCCTTCCAAAAATAAGAAGTACGCTATATCTAGATTCTTGTGGTGTCTAGAAAAATACAGGTGATAAATAAACAGAAAAATAAAGCATATGTTAAAAAAAGCTCACCACTGCAGATAGACTGGCAGAGTACAGATAGTACAAAGATCAAGTTTAATAAAAAGAAAGAAGGAAATCCAAAGAGAATATATTTGCAAGCAAGATAAAGGAAAACCCAGAGATGTTGCTAAAGTATATAAAGTGCAAAACGAAAGAAAGGTTAAGGAAAAAGTGGAACCTATCAGAGATGAGGAAGGAACTTGTGCAAAGATGCAGAAAATGTGAAAAGAATTTTAAGTGACTATTTTTATCTCCATATTCACAAAGGAAAGAGATGAAGCGAATATAGTAATCCAATAGCACAAAATAATCATAATGTGGGAGGAAGTGTTAGAGGAGTTGGAGTGCTTAGACGTGGATATGACGTCAGGGTCAGATGGATTGTTCCCGAGGATGTTGAAGGTCAGGAAAGAAATAACAGATACTCTGAGAATTATTTTCCAATCTTCACACAATACAGGTGAGACGCCAGCGCACTGGAAGAATGCCAGTATAGTTCTGTTGTTTATAAAGGGAACAAAGTAAATGCCAAACAATTATAGACCAGTTAGTCTTATTTTGGTGGAGGTAAAATTGTTAGAACCACTCCTAATGTAATTGGATAAGCTGTTATTTGGAAAGGGATGGACCAGTCAGGGATAGTCAGCATGGCTTTATTATGGGAAATTTGAATTTTTGAAGAACGAACAAGGAGGCTTGATGAGGGTAGTGAACTGGATGCCTAGATGGATTTTACTCAGGCATTTGACAAGATCCCATATAGCAGTCTGGTCAAAAAATTAAAAGTTCATGGGATACAGAGTAATGAGTCAAATTTAACCCAAAGTTGGCTTAATCACAAGAAACAAAGGGTAATGGTTGATTATTGCTCTTGCGAATGGAAAACTGTGTCAACAGTGTTTTGCAGGGCTTGGTACTGGGGCTTCTGCTATTTGTTTTATACATTAATGATTTGGACTTGACCATAGGAGTACAATTGGGAAATTAATCAAATGCACACCTTCCCATGCACAAAGCCATGTTGACTCCTTAATCGGCCCTTGCCTTTCCAAATGCACATAAATTCTGTACCTCAGAATCCGCTCCAACAACGTCCCCATCGCTGATGTCAGGCACGCCGATGTATAGTTCCCTTGCTTTTCTTTTGCCAATTTTCTTAAATAATGCCATCACATTAGTCAACCTCTGGTCTTCTGGCACCTTACACATGGCTACTGATGATACAAATATCCCAGCAAGGAGCCCAGCAATCATTTCCTTGGCTTCCCACAAAGTTCCAGGGCTCATTTGGTCCGTCCCAGGGATTTATCCATCTTTGTGCATTTTAAGACATCCAGCATCACCTCCTCTGTAATATGGACACTTTTCAAGATGACACTATTTGTTTTCCAAGTTCTATAATTTCCATATCTTTCTCCACAGTAACACAGATACAAAATGAGGTCAGTATGAGCTTGTTGGGCCGAAGGGCCAGTTTCCGCACTGTAGGGATTCTGTAATTCTGTGAAAATACTTGTTTAGTTTCTCATCCATCTCCTGTGGTTCCATACATAGGTGGCCTTGTTACTCTTTTGCCCTTAATATATTTGCCTTTTGGATTCTCCTTAACCCTGTTTGCCAAAGCTAGTTCACATTCTCTTTTTGTGCTCCTGATTTCTCTATTAAATATGCTGCTGCTATCCTTGTCCAACTCTAGGGATTCACACAATCCCTGCTCTCTATACCTGACATATGCTTCTTGCTTTTACTTGACCAGAACCTCAATTTGTCTAGTCATCCAGTATTCTCTACATTTATCTACCTTGCCCTTCACCACCTTGGACTCTCATTTTCTCATTTTTGAAGGCTTCCCATTTGTCAGCTGTCCCTTTACCTGCGAATATCCACCACAAGTCAACTTTGAAAGTTCTTGCCAAAAGTTCTCCCACGATGTTGTGCCGAACTTTTACCCTAATCCTAAGGTCTAACCTCCACCCCTACCTTATACTATCATCCATATGCCTATCTAGTAGCCGCTTAAATGCTCCTAATGATGCCAACTCCACTACCCTCTCCGGCAATGCATTCCACACCCCAACCACTCGGTAAGAGGTAGAGGTAGAGATAGAGTAGACAAGAGGAACTTGTTTCTCTTGGCAGAGTCCAAAAGCTAGGGGTTATAGATTCAAGCTAAATGGCAGAAAGATTAGAAGGGACATGAGGGAAAAGTTTTTTTATGCAGTGGGTGGGGGTGTCTGGAATTCATTGCCTGAGTGGGTGGTGGAGGAAGAGACCCTAAATGTTTGTAAAAACTAACTGTATCTGCACCTTAAGTGCTGTGAGCTACAAGGCTACGTGCAGTGTACTGGAAGGTAGGATCAGAAAGGGCATCTGGGTGTCTTGTGTCAGCATGGACAAGATGAGCCAAATGGCTGTCTAATTTCTACACTTCTACAGAGATTCAAAACTTGTGAATTATAGTCCTGTGTGATTTGAAAGCAGAAATAGTTTTAGCATCTAAGCAAAACATACTTTATAGTACATAAAGGCTCTTCTGATGTGTTAATAGACAATGCCAGCTGGTGAAATTTTATCATACAAATCAGGCAAGTACACTATTTGTTTAATCTGTGATGAATTGGTTGATCTGAACCAATGTGGCTTTCCAAATACCATGATTATCTACTGTGCCTTGGGTAAATGGGTGGAGGTGATGTGGTGGGGAGTAGTGGTCATTGTGATGGGGATGTGCATTTGATCACATAATTTGGATTGCTTTCTCAAAATCATGGTGAGAAGTACATGAGTGTATGATTGTTTGATTGTGGCAACATCCAGATTGGCCTTGAGGCCCCACACATACAACTACTTTGCTAGCCCACAATTAACAATTTTGCACATTAAGTTATGTTCATAGATTTCAGTTACATCTGTTTGGAGTTAATTTAAGCAAAGCAAAAAGTAAAAAGCAGCTGTTCTTACAACAAGCACCTGACCACTAAGCTATGTATTTCTGATACTGCAGTTACTGTAATTAACTTGATTGTTTTATAGACGGAAAACAACTGTGAAAACCCTATGTATTTATGCAGACTACAAATCAGATGAAAGCTATACTCCAAGCAAGGTCTCTGTCAGAGTGGGAAACAACTTTCACGACCTTAAAGAAATGCGGGTATGAATTTACTACCTCTTTCTTGGTAACATTTGGCTTTATAACAGTCTTTCCCTTGTTATCAAGCTTCCCGCACCGTTTTCTCAGCCGTTCATCTATGTTGTTTGCATAGGTGTATATGAAGAAATATTTTGAGGACTGCTTTTCTCACATATTGTGACTTGTGAGCTGGCCATAGTAAGCATTTAAAACTCTACTTAAATCTTCGAGACCATAATATTCATGTAGAACAAACCAGTGAATGGAACATTTGTGCAAATCCAAGGACTGGGTTGCCATGCACCAAAGCGGCATAAGCTGCAGCTTGGAACTTTGTGCTAATTATGGGCAATACAGAACACTCCTATGCTTATGATGCGGCTACATTTCATCAGGTACTTTGAAGATGCACAGCATCATACCTTAGAGTGATGTATTTTGGTTTAAAAAATTGAATCCTCTATCTACCCTTCAGAAAACATAGAGGAATTGTCTTCCCAATGTGTTGAGACTGGAGCTGTAATTGGTAAGAATTGACCAGTTTGCATCAGCACATACTTAACATTGAATGAAGTATGAAATTCACTGTAACAAATTGCATATTTGAAAAACTAATACTGGAGGAAACTAGCATTGACAAATTTGGGGCGGCACAGTGGCTCAGTGGTTAGCACTGCAGCCTCACAGTGCCAGGGACCTGGGTTCGATTCCAACCTCAGGCAACTGTCTGTGTGGAGTTTTCGCATTCTCCCCGTGTCTGCGTGGGTTTCCTCTGGGTGCTCCGATTTCCTCCCACAGTCCAAAGATGTGTGGGCTTGGTGGACTGGCCATGCTAAATTGCCTGTAGTGTTCAGGGGTGTGTGGTTATAGGGGGATGGGTCTGGGTGGGATGCTCCAAAGGGCGGTGTGGACCTTTTGGGCTGAAAGGCCTGTTTCCACACTAGGGAGTCTAATCTAATCTAATCTAACTCCCTGTACTCATTTTGAGGAACCCCATCCCTTTGTCTACCTATGTCATTTGTACTGATGTGCACAATGACCTCTGACTGTTCACCCTCCCCCTTCAGAATATTCTGCAAATGCTCAGAGATGTCCTTAACCCTAGTGCCCGGGAGGCAGCACATCATCCTGGGATCAGTTCTGCAGCCACAGAAGTCTGTCTCGCTCACAGTTGAGTTTCCTATCAGTATTGCTGTGTCTGACTGAGCTTCAGAGCCAGTCACAGTACCGCTAACCTGACTGTTGCTGCTAGCCTCTGAAAGGTCATTCCCCTCCAACAGTATCCAAAGTGGTATATCTGTTATTGAGGGGAATAATGCACTATCTGCCTTGCCCCCACCCTTACCTTTATGGTAGTCATCTGGCCACCTGCTGCCTGCACCTTCAGAGTGACCACTTCACTATAGCTCTTATCAATGATGTTCTCTGCACTCTGGATGATCTTGACTGTATCCAGCTCTAGCTCCAGCTCCAGTTCCAGTTCTCTAATGCAATCTGTCAGACGCTGCGACCGGGTGCAATTCTCACTGGTGTGGCCCCCAGGGACACTGGAAGACTCTCTGATCTGCCCGAACATGCCACTGCCCGAACTGCCATCTCCACTGCCTTCAGTCTAGACAGAAAGAGAGTTAAAGAGCCTTTACCTGTACCCCTTCTCAGCCTCATCACAACAAAACCTCTTGAGAAATGGCCTCAACACTACCAATCTAACACTGGCCCGCTCTCTTTGAGGGCTGCTCCCTGTATACCTATACCTTCCCAGTTGTCCTCTTCACGGAGTCTTTTGTTTTGGTCAGAGCAGGTTGAAGGATGGCAAAAACCAATGTAGACATGATTAATAATAATTCTTTGTCATAGTGTAAATTTAAGTCTGAATGTGTTCTAACATAATTTTATTTACGAAAGATAGTAGAACAAATTGATCCTGACCTTATAATTTAATAACTTGAATTTTATCTTTATCCACCAGGTGTCACTATTTTACAGAAATTCTGCGCTGTACATTTCCCAATATGTAAAATTGGCATTAATCATTTCAGAACTGTTTTGTATTCTTGGGAGGACGGTCTGATAATAATGCTGATATGGTGATTTCTGCACCCTGATTTTTCTTCCCCCGCCTCCCCAATTTTATTAATTTGAAAACTGTGCATGTTTAAACATGGTGGAGATCAGAAAATAGGCTGAATCTCTGTACCTCATCCTTTGACTTTTTGAGCAGGGGACAGATGCTTCACGAACCATAACCAACTATATAAATTTAGAGAGGATATATCTTGTTATCCTTTCTGGTTTTTGAATATCAATATTGGCTCTGAAAAGATATTTAACAATATTTAAATACCTTTGTTAAGTATTTATTTTAAAATGCTGCTAGACAAATTGAAACTATTAAAGTAGAAATATTTTGTGTGCTGATTTTGTATGGCATGTTAATCCCATTTAATTAACTTATTTTGATTTTGTCTTTAAATATTATCTTAAAGTCATTTTAATTGCATAAATGTCTCAGGCCTATTTATTTAAATCACTGTCAACATAATTTAGGGGTCCAGATAGATAGAATTCAAGTGAAACTCATGTGAAAGATACCAGTCATTTGTCAAGTAGCCCAATCTGCTGTTCAAATATTTCACATTTACCTTCAAAATCATCCTTTCTCCACTGTGCCAGAAATGTGTTCATTGCACTGAGTATGTCTAATATGTTTTAGAATAAGGAGCTTGAATCTCGAATAAATGCTGGGTGAAATGTAAACTGTGGACAATGTAATAAGGCTACATACATACACACAAACGTTAAATTAGTTGAATGGCAAGTTGGCAGATGTAACATAATGTTGGGAAGTGAGAGATTATTCACTTTGGTAGTGAGAATAGAAAAGCAGAATATATTTTAGAAGTTAGAAGCTGTGAAACATGTAAATGCTGCTGTTTAGAAGAACTTTGTGTCCCTTGCATAAGCATACCAATGTCAGCATGCAAGTACAGGAAGCAATTAAAGCAAATGTCACATTGGCCTTTATTGCCAGAGTATGGGCTACAAGAATAGAGAAGTCTTGTGGTATTGTGCAGTGCTTTGGGACTACAACCAGAGTACTCTGCACATTTTTAGTATCAATAGCTAAGAAAGGCTATACTTTGGAGGCACTGCAGAGAAGGATCACAAGATTGATTCTGGGATGAAAGAGTTGAACTATGTCTGGAGGCTGAATAAAGAGTTTATTCAAAAATGAGCGTTGATCTTCTGAAACTATCCAAGATTCTGAAGATAACAAAACCAGAAATTGCTGGCAAAACTCAGCACGTCTGGCAGTATCTGTGGGGAGAAAGCAAAGTTAACATTTCAAGTTTGCTGACTCGTCATCAGAACTGATATTAACCAGAAAAATGTGGTATTTTATGCTGAAGACGATGTTGGGGAAGGTGGAGGATAAGCGGAAATGGAGCTCAGAGATATATGAAAAGAACAGAAGAGAAGCTGAATAAGTTATAATGAGAGCTGAGTGTAAGACAGAATGGGTGGGCTGCGCTGAAAGCAACTCATGTCGTGACAGGACCAGGTATGGGGTGAGTAAAAACATGAAAGGATGGAATCAGGCTCTAAAGTTATTGAACTCTGCTGAGTTCATATGACAACAGTATTCCCAAGTGGAAAATGAGTTGCTGTTCTTTGCGTTTGCACTAAGGCTTGCTGAACACTGCAGCAGGCTTATAACAAAACCTGACAAGCTAG